>NW_027503344.1:0-31172 GCF_021521415.1 Bidens hawaiensis
AGGATAGTATAATACCTTGCTAGATCGTGTAAAAGCATGCTGGTAGGCCTAAGTTTGCTCGGTTTCCATACTTAGTCATTTTCAGGGTGGTTGAGAATATTCCAATCTTCCATAAGTCTTTTCTAATCCCAACAATCTCCCCCCCTAGATTGGAACAACCTCAGCTGTACCAAAACACCTATTAGGTTACATACACTTATCAAAATACACATCAAATTTTTCAAAAGATAAAATTGCATATCATAACGAGAAATTTACATTTTATAATTCTGTCTCAAGGACATTACAAATCAAGCCTAAACTATAAGTAGTATCTTCATCTTCTAGAGCTTGAGGCTTCCCTTATTCTGTTCAATCTAACTGTCGCGGCCTTTTCTTTAAACAAAAAGATCTCCTTGTGGTGAGGATGTTGGGTGGGCAGAGTCCATCTGATTATATCCTCCAAATCCTCCACATGAAGAAATTCAAGATCAATGCTGTGTTGTATGATGCCCAGGGCCATTCCATCCGAGTTTCTGAGAATGAAGGATTGATCATGTGGTTCAAATACAGTATTAGTGATCCTTCCATTCTTTTGGACTTCATGATTTGGCCAGGTAATCCATAGCCACATACTCAAACATTCCTTTAGTTTGGCTAGAGGATTGGTGTACTTGTCTTCTGATTATAAGAAGCTTCAGTTATCATTATGTCCATCATCCTTCTTTGCCTCTTTTTCTTTTCAAATTTAGAGACTTCCAACTTCTTTTTCTTGTTCAGCAAAGGAAACCCCTTTCTTGATTGATCTCTCAAATGTTTGGATAATTCATTTTGTTGTCTTCGTGCAAAGCTCTGCCTATCTTAGCAGTCATACAAGCTCAGAGTTGCCATTTCTTCCAATTGTTCCTTTTTGAATTCCATGAAATCATCTTTGAATACAATGTGCCTCAACTCACCACTATTCATTATGACTTTCAATGATTCGATTCTTGCATCAAAGTATAGCCTCTTTGGTATGTCCACTTCAGTTGGTGGCCTTTGTTGATGTTTATAAGAGGCTCTAGTGTTTGGGAATGGGACACTTACAGTGGAAGGCCTAGAAGTATACTTCTTTTTCAGAATTGGTCTTCTCACATGCATAGATTTTTCAAACATTTCAATGATCTTTTCTTTTGGAAACATGACCAGCTATATATAGTTTTCTCCTTTCCTTGCCATTATTATGATCATTGCCATCACATCATCATCAGTTAGACAAGCAGGGACAGATCTTTGGGCTTGAATAGGTTCACCCCTTGGTCCACACTGAAACTGTAGTAACCTCCTCTCTTCAGCCTCCAACTTTTCCATTCTTCTTTCTCAGAATAAAATTATTCCTTCAATTTTCCTTTGCCCAGATTGACAAATACTCCCTCAGCCATTCCTTTACTCATCATCAAGCTTTTTAAGGTCTTGATTTTATTTTCATCCTCCCATGGCTCAACAAGCTCAACCGGCTCAACAGGCTCTTCCTTTATAGTCATCAAAGTAGGAGCCTGAGATGATTTAGATTTTTCCTGATTAAACTCAGCCTTTTCAGATTCATACTTTGAAAGCTTTTCTTTTCTGCTCAAAATTTTTGTTTCATCTCCTTTACCCCTTTCCACCATCAATCTATCAAAAAACCTCACTTGATCCTCCTCCAATGCCTTCTTTTCTTTCTCAGCCAATGTCATTAGTCTTGATTTCTTTGTGCTGGTGGTTGTTTCAAACTGTACTCTCCTTGAGATCCTCTTAAAATGTGTTTCATCATCTTTCTTGCTTAAAATTTATACAACATCAATTTCTATTCCATGATCAATCAAATATTTGCATTTCCCACAATACTTCCTGTAGAGTTTTTCAATCTTGTCTTGTTGATCAGTTGCCTTCTTTTTAGTTTTCTCAAATTCTTCCTTCTCAGTTCTCTCTTTTATTGATTTACTGACACTCTCCAGTTCCTCGAACTTCATGTGGCTCAGCTGTTTCTCTGAGAAACCATGAAGTCTTAGGTAATTGAGGGACACTTGAATCTCTCTGTTTCGTTTCTCTCTCTTCTTCTTCTTTAAATCTTCCACCTCTTTCATCCAGCAATACCTGCAACTCCTCATCAGTCATAGGAGCAAGGGTTTCAAACTTATAACCACGATTTGTCAAACTTATATTTTTGGATCTTTCTTTTTAGCTTCATCCAACATGGTTGGTTTTTTTTCTCTATAAACATCAGTCATGTCCACAAATGGGGAATTAACTGTACTATCATCATCAGCTTCAGATAGATCCTCTAAGGCATCAATCTTAGGTTCATTCATTTGTGGTTCATCTTCAACATCAGACGGTTTCACTACTTGAATGGGTATTGCATGAATTGGACTTTCCTTTTTCTTTCGAATATTTTCATTTTTATCATCCCTCTTCCTCTTCTTTTCATATTTCTTTGCATATTTATCCTCATTCCCACGATCTCAACTTTCTTGATTCTGATCTACCTCATTCATGATCTGTTTAGTACATTTTTCGACCAATATTTGAGTTATTGTCTGTCCAATTGTTTCAGTATCCAACTGCTTATTCAAACCTTCATTTTCAGGTTCAGCAGTGGCTTGCTCAGGTAGCTTAGATGATTTTTTTGTGAGTTTCTGGGGTTTTCTTGAATTGGTACAGGACTACAGCTAAAGACTTGTCAGCTTCTTCAGTTTGTTTGAGTCTTAGCAGTCCCTCAATCACCTCTTGATCTAACTCCCATGTTCTTCATCCAAGTTCTTTTTCAATTCAGCCTCTTCTAACAAAATTCTCTGCTAATCAATTTCTTTATTAGTTAAGGATCTTGTTATCATTTCTCTTTGAATCCATTTACTCATATGTCATCATGCCTCTTAGCAGCTTGCTCAGCACTTTCTTCCACTGTCAACACATCATCACTAGTTTTGATCTTATTAGTTTCCAATGGTTATAGTTGTTTTTCAGTTTTAGCTATATATTTACCTTTCATTCTCCTTTTCTCCTCATCCATAGTCAAGGACTTGGATGGATCAGTTTCCTTCACCTCAGCTGGTTCATCGGGAAAATTGTCAGTATGATCAAATAAGTCGTTTAGTTCTTCATCTATAGACTTTTCAACCTCATCAACCTTGTCCTTTTCCAATATAGATTCAACATTTTCGAAATCACCATACAGAATATTCAAATCCTCCCCATCAGCAATCTCATTAGCATTTACATCATCAACCATCTCCTCCTCAATAATTTTGTCAACATTTTCATTATTAGCCGTCTCCTTATCAACATGTTCATCATCAATCACTTTCTCATGCACAATCTCCTCAGTATCATCATTCTCTTCAATGTTATAATCTTGCTCACCACCATCAGACTCAGCAGCTTCATACCCTCCATCATCATTTCTATCCTCATCATCCTCATCATCTTCATCACTCCCATACATATCACCTAGAGTTTTCAAAGTATCAACCTCCATCAAATTGACCACATGTGGATTCTCCCCCTGTTTTGGTAAAGCTGAGGTCTTCTCAACCTCAGTGCCCATGGATTTAATCCTTTGTTGAGTTTGTGCCAACAATGATTCCAGTTTAGTATTTCTCTTCCGCAGCTCCTCATTTTCCCTCATTAAAGCAACATTTTCTATTAAAACATCCATGTGTCTGTCAAATAATCAAAAATGGGCATCAGGGGAAGGGGAACTGATAGGTGAAGTTGGGAACGAGTCAGGAATATTAGTTCGGGGTTGGATGGGTTCATGGGTCCATTCAAGTTTCTGTGAATAGTTTGGGGACTGGTACGGTGTATCAGGTCGGTTTATGAGATGGGCTGATACATATTGAGGAATGTATGGATCAGGAATAGGTTGGTCTAGGTTTTGTGTTAAGGTTTGGGGAATGTGTTGGTGATTGGGTTTTATCTAAGGTTTGGTTTGGGTTAGGGGATTGGGTTGGTGTTTGGGTTTGGTCTAAGGTTTGGTTTTGGGTAGGGGATTGGGTTGGGGTTTGAGTTGGTAATTGTGTTTGGTCTAAGGTTTGATTTTGGGTAGGGGATTGGGTTGGTGATTGTGTTTGTGGTGAAGCTGGTGGGGATGGGATGTATGGTTCATGGTTTAGCTGTTGGGGTGGTGGTAGGTCTTGGTTCAAGGGTTGGTTTTGGGGTGATATAGATGGTGTAGGAATGGGTTGGTTTAAAGTCTCCCCCATGAGCCTCATGCACATTTTCTTCAATATTTTCTTCCCCGTGATCACCTCCTCCATTATCATTATCATCACCATCACCTCTACCATCTGCATCATCATCAGAATCTGATTTATCTCCATCCTCACTTTCTTCCTCCTCAGAAGTCACCCTAGGTGATTCTGGAACAGCCATTATCTCTAAATCATGATTTATCAGCCATGGGAGTATATCAAACTCAATTTCCGGATTAAAGTTGCTTGTGGCTACCTACCTTGCTATCCTTTTGTAAACATTAGTATCTTGTAATGCATGAGTTGTTCCCAAGGTTGGTAACTCAGGGATCACCCCGTTGAAAATAATCTGCAAGGATCTTGGATAAACCAATAATTTACCTTCTCATCCATTCTCAAATTGAAAACGAAGCATTGAAAAATCAATCTTGAAAAATGAAACAATTGGTTGTAAACAACAGCCACCGTGGCATTTGCAATATCGGCTCATCAGGGTCCACGAACCCCTCCTGGGTGTAAAAACCTGTATAATATGGTGGATTAAAAATATATACAGATTTGGAAACATGCCCTTTTTGAACTGTCCCTCATGGACATCTCCTTGATAGCCCATAGTTTCCTAAAATATTCTCATCAGACGGCTGGTAGAAAAGTGAATAGGGGCTTCAACATCGTCGTGCAACTGAAGACTGGCTATGATCAATTTCTCTCTAATAATTAATCCTACCTTGCTACGGTAGCTTCAATGCATCTACCGAATTCATCATCTATCAGTTTAGCAGATTTCCATAAATCTAATTGATGATTTCTGTAAATAACCGAGCTTTCTGTTAGTGAGAGTCTCAGATTTGACCACTACATACAACGATCATCAGCTCAACACATCTATTATCTTCTGTGACCTGGAGTAGAGCACACGTATTATGTTTCTTTTTGAACGGGTACTTCATATCTGTACAGACACAAAGAAACACATTCATAGTGGATATTAGTCATTAAATTTCACAACTTTGACATGTAATAAGTCATAATTTGAAGACTGTTCTTCGACAAATTGATAACCAACATAGAAAACATAGATGTTAGTGATGATGAAATTAAATCCCTAAATTGGTACAATGAGTGTCAGAAAACTATCAATTGAAGCTTAACGAGTCGGATTTAGAAGGCTGACAATTTTAGGTTAGGATTATAAATAAACGATTGAGATTTTGGGAACGTGCAAACTGGCAATAATGAAATAGTGGAAAGAGGGAGAAATGTGATATGTAAAATTTTTCTAAGTCCCTCTTATATAGTGTGAGCTGTACACTTTTGAAAGTGGGTTTTAAATGCATATTGTCGTTTTGCTTATGAATATTGCCAAAAATCAAATTTTTAAATGTTCTACAATAAAGCTTGCTCGTTAAAGTTCAAATCCAAAGCTTGCTCGTTAAAGTTCAATTCCAAAGATTACTCGTCCCAGAGTTTGTTCAGATATTTTAAAGTAATTAAAAATAAAGCTAAGTGGATAAGATGAAGGAAGCTTACTTGACTATACAAGATTACTCGAGAAATAAATCACAAGGTAAATAATCAAGTATAATTTATCAAATACGTAACCTTACTCGGAATCTATAAAGAATCCAAAATAATTATTTAGATATTTCTAATTGTTAATCTTACTCGAATATCTTAATTTCATATACCTTACTCGTTTATACTTACAAAAGCAAAAGTTCACAAATATTCAATCAAGGGTACTTTGAAGAAAAGTATACCCGAAAATACTTCAAGAGTGCAAAGTATGCTGGAGAGGACTTGTTATCCTTTAATATACAAGTGTGCTCTAAGCACAAAGTGTACCCGAAAAGTAAAGTTTGTTTGAAATTTTAAGAAATTAACAAGTATGCTTGGAGAACACTTGGAATGTTTTACCAATTGACAAGTGTGCTCTAAACATGAAGTTTGTTCGGTAAATAAAGTTTGCTTGAAAACACTAGTAATTTCATAAAATAACACCAAAACTATGAAGTAAGCTAGACAAATACAAATTTCAACTAAAACACAAAAGCTTACTTGAAACAGACATGTAAAGCATGTTCATACATGTATCACATAATCATCAAGTGTGCTTGATAAAAACAACTTTATGAACATCCAAGTTTACTCGAAAGTATAAAATCGTCAAGGTATACTCGATAATACATGAATAATCCTTTAAAGTATAGATAGGCATCAAGTTTGCACGAATGAGTTCAACATCTAATAAAAACAACTAAGTTTGCTGGAAAGTTCAAAAACATCAAAGCTTACTTGAAATAACATATTCAGAAATATTCAAGATTAAAATGCAACACTTTTTGACTTGAACCATATTTCAAACAGTTTTATCATTAAAGTTCAAATTTAAGAGCAAATGGTGCATAAAGAGATCAAATTTCAGTTATTTTTTTCCGACTCTTTTTCTGAAAAGATCTCAACATGGGATTATATTGATTAAGTCACCTTTCAATGCTTCATTTTCAGAATCATTATGACAGATCAGGTAGCTTAATATGTAACATCCTAAATTTTCGTATTTAATAAAAGAAAGTTGCGTTTAGTTGTTGGGCATAAATAATTAATTAGTGTTAGCAAAGAAAGGATCATGGACTTGGATTAATTAAGATGGATTAAAGGGTAATGGGCCTTAGGTCCATGGGCTTTAAGGGATATAAATACCCCCTTAAACCATCCTAAAACCCTAACTCTCATTCCATCTTTCCATATTCTCTACACACACTCAAACACACACACTTACACCGTCCGCGGCCGAGAGAGAAAGGAAGGCCCGAGATCAAACAAACTTTGATCTTTGATATACAAGCTATATACAAGATAAAGGTTTAATACCAAGCGAAACCGTAACCTTAAAACAAATAAAGGTACGTTCTTCATCCTTAAAGGTTATGTTTTTACAAACGGTTAGCCATGAACCATGAACCTAGAGTAGATTGGGTATAAACGAAACGTAAAGTTGTAAACTTGATGCTAGAACGAACTTAACGGATCTATAAACAGGTACGAATCGTTTAGAATGAACCCTAGATCTAGTTTCGAACGTTTAAGGTTAAAGGTCCAAACCTTATAAATTTCCGGGTCGTGTTTTATCCAAAATGGCCACGGGAACGTTTATGAGAATTATTAACATCGTATCAAAGGATTTCACATTAAAAATGATATGTTTATGGGGTTAAAACCAAACCCGAAACTGCTACTGTACAACTTCGCCTGCAAGCAAGTTTGCTTGCAAGCAAGTTCGCCTACTATTCATCTTCGCTGTTGATTAAGTTCGCTGCTGGTTAAGTTCGTTTACTAACATGTTCCCCTCGTACAAGTTCGCCTATTGATAAGTTCGTTTAATTCTAAGTTCTCTTAATGATAAGTTTGCTTAATGTTAAGTTCGCGTAAATGAAGTTCGCTTAACATGTATGTTCGCTTACATTTATGTCCGCTCATAAATACATGGTAACGAATCAGATAGCGAATTAGACTTAATTCGTTATGAAGAATGAGTTAAACGAATTAGTAAAATAATTTAAAATTCTAATGAAAAATGTGTTAAGACAGTTAATGGAAATAAAATTTTTCCAAGCTGACCTGGCAGCTTAACCCCAGATAGGGGCGCTGCCCCCGGACCCTCGTTCGTTGAGGGTATTAACTAAAATTGAAATACAATATGGCTAGGCTTTATATATTGATACGAATAATTAATGTACAGTCAGTCGAGCTCAGTTAAGGAAAGGAGTAACCATAAATAGAGAACGGAACAGGATTCAGGTGAGTTTCTAGCCCCGTTCCTTGTTATGTTTTCGGGGCTGTGTGGATACTCGATGTGACAGTTAATACACTTACCTTAAACGGTAAGTGTATGCCATGTATGATATGTGATAGATACAAATGATTGCTTGCTGGTACGTGAACGATCTTCGGATATTGCATGTACCGTCAGGTGATAGTTAAAGATACGATTGATATATATGATGTACGAATGATGTATGTATGTTATGTTGATAGCTTGTCGATACGTGAACGATCTTCGGATATTGCACGTACTGCCCGGTTAATAATAAAGATATGCATATTGTATGTAATGTAAGGATGATTGCTTGTCGATACGTGAACGATCTTCGGATATTGCATGTATTGCCAAGAATAGTGATGATTTCCTTATATGGATATTAAATAATAACTTATACATAGAGTTCCCTCTACGGATAATATAGAGAGTGTTCCTTTGATGGAAAGTAGAGTGTTCCTTTAATGGAAAGCATAGTGATCCTTTAATGGAAACTACAGTGTTCCTTTAATGGAAAGCTAGTGTTCTTTTATTGGAAAGCATAGTGTTCCTTTAATGGAAAGTACAGTGTTCCTTCTGATGGAAAGTATATAGATTGTTCCCTCTATGGGTAATATATATAGAGTGCCCAATCTATGGAGAATATATAGCATGGGCAATAATAATAGTTCTTTTAATAGATATTACGTGACGTTCCTCTTATGGATATTTATACAAGGTTAAGATATGTATATATGTACGATATGTGTAGGTATTGTATGTCATCTGATTAACTAGAACTCACTCAACATAGCTGACTTTTAGTATGCAGGCAAGTAAATAGGTTTATCAAGCTAGCATGAGGACGGCACATGGCATGGATTGAAAGGCTGGCATATGAAAATGGAAGAAATGATGTTTTAAATATGATGTTTTATGTTATGGCTTTAAGGAAAGGATTAAATGATTTGTAACGAATGATCTAAATTAACGTTTCCACGAAAGTTTTAATTGACTCTGATTTGTAGAACTGTGTTTTTGAGTAAATTCAACGCTAAAGTAGGGCTACTGGGTTCGGGGCCTTACAAGTTGGTATCAAAGCAAAGTTCGAGAGATTTGAGCATCCTACATGCTTAGACTCGAACAGAGAATGTGATTTAAGTAAAAAGATGCCAGTTCATGTGTCACTCAAGCAAGCTCAGTAAAGGTAAAGCGTATGGTTAGATAATGTTATATTGATTGCTAGAGAAAGGATATGTTAGTGGTATGGACATGATTTCTTGATTGTTTGATTGATTAATTGTTTAAGATTAGAATCAGCACAAATAGACTCATAAAGGGAAGTGTATAGGACACGGAAAGTAACGTGATTAGCTAATCACAATTGGCTACTGTTACTACCTGTTAGCCTTAATATCCTTGTACTAAATAGTTCCTTGAGTGATGACGTTTGTGTTTCCTTATAGAATACGAATGACTGGAACTAGGAGAGTTGTTGGGAAGGGAGGTCATACGGGACGTCAAGGTAGACCACAAATTGTCCTAGAACCTTCTAAAGAACTAATTGTCCACTCGGGAGAGGGAAGAAATGAAACTCTGCGAGGACCAGGCAATAATGAAGGGTATCAACTGGATCCTGTTGTTCCAGCAGCCATTGTTCAGGCGGTAGCTGCTACAGTGGAGAAATTACGTCTTGGAAAGTATGCTGAAAACCATGCAAGGAACACTAAGAGGGCAAGAGAAGATGGTAAGAAAGGTGATTGCATTAAAGGAAGAGCGAAAGGAACCAAACGATCTGCAGATGTCGGGGAGCATACAGGGAGGAAGACACAGAAGAGGGCAAACAAGGAAACATGCAAAGTGTGCGGAAAGATGCATGATGGTGAGTGCGAATGGGGTAAGGGTACCAACGTTTGTCATAAGTGTGGTAAAGCTCATGGTGGAGAGTGTAGGTTTGGATCGAATGCCTGTTACAAGTGTGGAGAGGTGGGGCATTATGCTCCAGAATGAACTGCGAGGCCTGCGTGTTACAAATGCGGTAAAACTGGTCACACGGCAAGGGAGTTCAAGGGAACGGAGGTGAGATACGCGAAAGGGATAGGAGCATAGGCCAAAGGAAAACTGCAGAGAGGAGAGCTTGATGAAGGAATAATTGTTAGACAATAGTTTAATTTTGTTTTAGGTATGATTACCTAAGAACTTGTTTTTGTGTTAAGGTTTAAAACTTATGCTTATCTATGACGTGTAATATATTAAGTTTTGTTATGAATGATTATTTATGATATGATAAAATGTCGTACTTGAAAATGGTGTTAATTGGTAGGATGGGTGTCTTACCTGACACCGTTTGTGTTTCCCTTTTGGAATACAATGGCTGGAACGAGAGGTAATGTGGGAGCTGGAGGTCGCATTGGACGTCGTCGCAGACCTCACCGTGCCCAAAAACCTTCGGTTGATATAACTTCCAACACCGGAGATGAAGGAAGCGCAACTGGAAGAGACCCGAACAACAACGAAGGGGTTCAACTGGATCCCGCAATCCAAGCAGCTATTGTTCAAGCTGTAGCCACTGGTTTTAAGAATATGACTCCTGGAGGGTCTGCTGGAAGCCGTGAAGGAACTACTGAAGGAGCGGGTGGTGATGGTAGGAGATATGAGAAAGGAGAGAGGGAGGCCTCGAGTTGGGGTAAGTCTGTGAAAGTCGATGACAGGAAAAGGGGCCGAGGTGGGTGCAACTATAAGTCCTTCAAAGGATGTGACCTGCCGAAGCTAACTGGTTTGGAAGATGCAATCGCTACTCTTTAATGGATAACCGCCATGGATAAAATTATCCGCATTAGCGAATGCCGCCCCGACCAAGCTGTGGGTTATGCTACTCAATCATTCGGCGATGAGGCAATGTAATGGTGGGAGACGGTTGAGCAGAGGAAGGGTCGGGAAGAGGTTAAGGCGATGAGATGGGATGATCTAAAGGAGTTGGTGATGAAGAGGTTCTGCGCTGATGCCTAAGTTGAAAGAGTGGAGATGAAGTTTCTGAACTTGAAAGAGAGAAAGATGACACACCGTGAGTATACTACCGAATTCAACCGCATGTCTAGGCTGGTACCTGACATGGTGAACACTGAAGCTAAGAGGATCAAGTGCTACATAAGGGGACTTCCGCAGAATGTTAGCACTTTGGTTAAGGCTAGTAAACCCGCAACATTTGACTCGGTCATGGAATTGGACGTGTTGGTTTATGAGGACCTTGCCGTCAGTGAAGAGGAGAAGATTGAACCGAAGAAAAAGAACCCAACCCCAAAATCAAATAAAGCCAATGAAGAGGAACCACATAAGAAGAAGGCGAGGCAGGATGAGTTCACTATCTGTGAGAAATGTGGGAGGAAGCACTCGGGAGAGTTCAGAATGGGATTAGGTGTTTGCTACAGGTGTGGAAGAGCAGGACATTCCTCCTGGGAGTGCAAAGACCATCATCGTTGTCACAACTGTGGAGGGCGTGGACACCTAGCAAGGGATTGTAGGAAGCCGAAGGGAGGGCGTGAAGCAGAGAAGAATGCTTAAGGTTTAACAGTTTCCTCCTTATGTTTAGAAAGACCGTTCAAGAAGGCTAGTTACTAGCCATAAGTTTAATATGCGTTTGATATATTAATGACTTATTGTGTGTTTTTATGCATTTATTTTATAGTTTAGACTTGAGTTGTCTTAATTAATTATGATAAGAAGCTGTTATGAACTGATTTTGGTTATGGATGATTGTTGTGCTATGATGAAATGTCATTTTAGACAATAGTGTTAAATAGTATGAAATGAGGTCCCTTGGAAGGACGAGACGAGACTTGAGACATCGAGGGCCTCATGGACAAGCCACCGTGAATAGCTAAATCACATGAACACCACTCAATGACTGAAAGTCAGGAGTAAGAACGATAACCGAGAAAGCAAATATGATTCAATAAAGTGCGTGAATATAGGAAGTATTCCTTTTACAAGGAATAAGTTAGGTTTCGAGGACGAAACCTCTTTAAGGGGGGAAGACTTGTAACATCCTAAATTTTCATATTTAATAAAAGAAAGTTGCGTTTAGTTGTTGGGCATAAATAATTAATTAGTGTTAGCAAAGAAAGGATCATGGACTTGGATTAATTAAGATGGATTAAAGGGTAATGGGCCTTAGGTCCATGGGCTTTAAGGGATATAAATACCCCCTTAAACCATCCTAAAACCCTAACTCTCATTCCATCTTTCCATAATCTCTACACACACTCAAACACAGACACTTACACCGTCCGCGTCCGAGAGAGAAAGGAAGGCCCGAGATCAAACAAACTTGGATTTTGATATACAAGTCGTATACAAGATAAAGGTTCAATATCAAGCGAAAACGTAACCTTAAAACGAATAAAGGTACGTTCTTGATCCTTAAAGGTTATGTTTTTACAAACGTTTATCCATGAACCTTGAACCTAGAGTAGATCGGGTATAAACGAAACGTAAAGTTGTAAACTTGATGCTAGAAGGAACTTAATGGATATATAAACAGGTACTGCTCATTTAGAATGAACCATAGATCTAGTTTTGAACGTTTAAGGTTAAAGGTCCAAAATTTATAAATTTCCGGGTTGTGTTTTATCCAAAAATGGCCACGGGGACGTTTACGTGAATTATTAAGATCGTATTAAAGGATTTCACGTTTAAAATGAGATGTTTATGGGGTTAAAGCCAAACCCGAAACTGCTACTGTACAACTTCGCCTGCAAGCAAGTTCGCCTACTGATCAACTTCGTTGTTGATTAAGTTCGCTGCTGGTTAAGTTAGTTTACAGACATGTTCGCCTCGTACAAGTTCGCCTATTGATAAGTTCGTTTAATGCTAAGTTCGCTTAATGATAAGTTCGCTTAATGTTAAGTTCGCGTAAGTGAAGTTCGCTTAACATGTATGTTCGCTTACACTTATGTCCGCTCATAAATACAAGGTAACGAATCAGATAGCGAATCAGACTTAATTCGTTATGAAGAATGAGTTAAACGAATTAGTAAAATAATTTAAAATTCTAATGAAAAATGTGTTAAGACAGTTTATGTCCGCTCATAAATAAAAGCTTAACCCCAGCCAGGGGCTCTGCCCCTAGGACCCCGCTAGGGGCTGCCGCCCCTAGAACCCTGCTGCCAGGGGCGCTGCCCCGGACCCCCGTTCGTTGAGGGTATTAACTAAACTAGAAATACAATATGGCTAGGCTTTATATATTGATACGAATAATAAATGTACAGTCAGTCGAGCTCAGTTAAGGAAAGGAGTAACCATAAACAGAGAACGAAACCGGATTCAGGCGAGTTTCTAGACCCATTCCTTGTAATGTTTTCGGGGCTGTGTGCATACTCGATGTGACAGTTAACACACTTACCTTAAACGGTAAGTGTATGCCATGTATGATATATGTGATAGATACAAATGATTGCTTGCTGGTACGTGAACGATCTTCGGATATTGCATGTACCGTCAGGCGATAGTTTAAGATACTATATAGAGTGTTCCTTTGATGGAAATGAGAATGTTCCTTTAATGGAAAGCATAGTGATCCTTTAATGGAAAGTACATTGTTCCTTTAATGTAAATCATAATGTTCCTTTAATGGAAAGTACAGTGTTCCTTCTGATGGAAAGTATATAGAGTGTTCCCTCTATGGGTAATATATATAGAGTGCTCAATCTATGGAGAATATATAGCATGGGCAATAATAATAGTTCTTTAAATAGATATTACGTGACGTTCCTCTTATGGATATTTATACAAGGTTAAGATATGTATGTATGTACGATATGTGTAGGTATTGTATGTCGTCTGATTAACTAGAACTCACTCAGCGTAGCTGACTTTTAGTATGCACGCAGGTAAATAGGTTTATCAAGCTAGCATGAGGATGGCACATGGCATGGATTTAACGGATGGCATCTGAAGATGGAAGAAATGATGTTTTAAATATGATGTTTTATGTGATGGCTTTATCGACAGGATTAAATGATTTGTAACGAATGATCTAAATTAACGTTTCCGCGAAAGTTTTAATTGACTCTGATTTGTAGAACTGTGTTTATGGGTAAATCCAACGCTAAAGTAGGGCTACCGGGTTCGGGGCCTTACATAATAGCAGGTCTAGACTTAGCATGAATTTCATTACATGTCGGTGATATGCTTAAGGTTCAAGTAGTTTGCATAATACAAAAATGGATAACACTTATTGTATTATGATGTCTCATATCTCTTCTCAAAGCTTATTTTGCCTTCCCCAAATCACCCCAAATTGATTTTAACCCCCTAATATTTGGTCAAAATATTTTGATTATAGAACACATAAAATTTTCTTTATGAAAATTTTATTTTCAAAGCTTTCAAACATGTTGAGGTTGAACGTTGGACTTACATGCCACGCAATACTGACTTACTAGCCATCCATTCAAGGTGTTTAGGACTTATAGTGATGCCCCACCTCTGTAGTTCTATAATTAACCCTCATGTTTGCATTTTTCTCAAAATTTGTTAATATTTCAACTATTGGTTGATAATAAAAGTTTGCTCACATATGTTCTTTGTCATATGTATAAGATGTTTCATTTTTGGTGACCAAATACCAACAGACTCGTGTATGACTGGGTAATCACTTTTCTGCCTATCCTTCAGAGAGATTTATCTTGAAACATGCATATTCAACAATGTATCTCCACATTAAGCTTAGCATTTTCATTATGTTTATATCACCTCAGTTTATACACATCATGGAAGCAACCGTACATGTTAATGATTGCACTAATAGTCTTTTTAGCACATTAAGTCCATATGATTGGCATAAATAATCAATCTACTATCATTTCCCATAGGTTGGATTAATTTTCATTGATAACCTTTTAAGCTTCTATAAATCTTTGAACTGAATAATCTTATCATATCTCAACACCATTAATTTGCTCTGTTTGTCAAAAATGTTTTGTGAAAAAATTTATTGTAAATTAATCCTTTGAGCTTGCAATTTTAACACAAACACATACTTTGACACAATCAGAAAATAACATATTCAAGAACAATCATGAATGACATTAATAAACACAAACAATTTAACATAATGTACATTCAAGACTGGTTATGCAAACACTATTCTGTCTAAACACATCATCACATTAGATTATCCATATATTCAAAAATATCAGATAAGCACACAGATTCATCATTTCAAATCACATTCAGACATGCTTATGCTGATATTACACACACATTCACTGAATTCAAAACCTAAGTATAATAGACACCTAAGTCACACAAATGTTCATTCAAAGCACGTATTAGTTAATCACTGACACATAGTCACACATCAAGTAAAACTTCACTCATCAAAACCTTTCTAAAGATTGTCAGTTAGCATAGGAAGCACAAATCATCAATCAGACCTCATCAGAGTTGATTATTCCTAAAGCTTTCAAAAGAAGGTGAAATCCAGTTCTATCTAGTGGCTTGGTGAGGAGATCAACCAAGTTATCACTAGTTTCAACTCTTTTCATTTCAATTAGACCTTTTTCATTATAGTCTCCAATGAAATGATGTCTGATTTCAATGTGCTTGGTCTTGGAGTGTGGACTGGGTTCTTAACTATGAACAAAGTAGCAGTATTGTCAATAAAGATAGAATTGTTCAAGTAACTCTAACCATAGTCGAGTAGTTGATTCTGAATCTAAAAGACTTGTGCACAGCAGGCAGATGCGACAATGTACTCAGCTTCAGGATTTGATATTGAAACAGTAGTTTGCTTCTTGCATTTCCATGGCACCAGCCTGTCTCCCAGAAATTGACATCCAACAAATGTAGTCTTCCTACTCATGTTACAGTTATCATAGTCACTATTAGTGTAGGCAATTAGATCAAAGGCATGGTTCTTTGGATACCATATCCCTAAATCAGGTTTTCCTTTCAAATATCTGAGACACTTTTGGACTTGATTGGAATCTCGCACACACACAAACAACAAACATAATGTCTGGCATTGAAGCTATCAGATACATTAGTGATCCAATATTTGCTCTGTACTCATGTTCATCAACAGGCTCCCCCTTTTCATCGGCTATCATCATCTCATGGGTGTCCATTGGAGTAGAAGCAGTCTTCAAGTCTTGACATTTGAACTTTTTCAAAATGCCTTGCACATACTTTGACATTTGAAAATTCCATCCTTCTTTTGCTGAACTTGCAATCCAAGAAAGAAATTCGTCTCCCCCATAGAGCTCATGCAATATTTTGACTTCATAACTTCCTTAAACTCCAAACACATCTGTTCATTGGTAGATCCAAAGATGTTATCATCAACATAAACTTTAAGCATGAGTAATTCTCTTCCTCTTTTCTTGTAGAAGAGGGTTTTGTAAATTTCTCCCCTTTGAGAGCCATTAACAATAAGGTTATTTGATAACTCATCATACCAAGCTCTTGGAGCTTGATGTAATCCATATAGAGATTTGTTTAACTTATAGACTCTATTTGGAAACTCAGGATTCTCAAAACCTGAAGGTTGTGTGACATACACCTCCTCTTCAATTTTTACATTCAAGAAAGCAGATTTAACATCCAGTTGAAACGATCTTATATTCTTTGAAGCAACACAAGCTAACTCCTATTGCATAGTTTGTCTACCAGTTCCCATACTTGAAGATTTTTGAATTGAGCCAACTCCTATTGCATAGCTTCAGTTTGGGATAGGAAGCAGGAGTACAAACAAATGTTTGGAGATTAAGATGCACTTCTGGTAACTCGTTCATGAATATCTCCAATTATGTTTTCAGGTGGATGATTTCTTTCAACAAAGAAAGTTTGCACAACCTGATCTAAAGTCATATTTGAATCAAGAGTATCATTGATATCTGGATCCTCAATGACCAAATCAGATATTTCATTGTTCATTTATGCAGCTTCTTCATCATTTTGTTGTGATGTTGAAGCAATGTCATTTCCAATATTTAAACTTTGAAACAAAGATTCAAAATCTGGTTGACTTTCAGCTTGAATTTGATTTGATTATCTGTTTGCTCTTCATTGTTGACAATTTGCTCTTGTTCATTTAGATTTTCCATTTGCACATTTTCAATGACATGACTTTCTTGAACAAGTGGTTGCTCAAGATTGTGATTTTGATCATTCTCTGATTCAATTTCAGAAGTTGTCTTAGAAAAGGAATATTCTGGATTTCTGTCAGCAACCTTGGACCACAATTTGTCCAAATCAACCTTCTTTTATGAGATTTCTTCATGGAAACTTGTTTTATACAAAGCTTCATCAAAGTCTTCAGGATAAATCTAGAAGGACTTGATTAACTTCTCAACATCAAATAGTCAGGATGCTCTATCCACCGTGTTAAATTGGTTTTCACAGAAAATAACATCAGAAGATTTAATCACACTTAATGATCTTTCACATATACTCTATAGGCTTTTGAGTGTGTGGAGTATCCAACAAAGAAACAATCCAAAGATTTTGATTGAAACTTGTTCAAGTAGTCTTTGGTATTCAACAATGAGCACTTACATCCAAAGGGCTTGAGAAACTTGATGTAGGGTTTTATTTTAAACAAAATCTCATAAGGAGTTTTGTCATGACTTTGGTTGACAAGTACCTTATTCTAAACATAGCAAGCAGTATTGATAGCCTCTGCCCAAAAGGTGACAGGCAGATTAGCATCTGCTAACATGGTTCTTGCAGCTTCAGTGAGTGTTCTGTTTCTTCTTTCTGCAAACCCATTTTGTTCAGGAGTTCTAAGTGCACTGAATTGTTGATGAGTTCCTTTTGCTTGATAGAATTCAGTCATCACCCCATTCTTAAACTCAGTACCATTGTCACTTCTCATAACCTTCACCCTTACATCTAGTTGGTTCTCAAACCTTGTCACACATCCTTTAATCAACTTAGCAGCCTCATCCTTTGAATTCAGAAAATAAACCCAAGTGTATCTTGAATAATCATCAATGATCACCAAGCAATATCTTTTCTTTTAGGAACACTTACAGGACCAAAAAGATCCATGTGAAGCATTTACAGTACTTGTTCAATTGAATTTACAAGTTTTTCTTTGTGTGATGATTTGTGTTGCTTTCCCTTTTGACACGAAATACATTTGTCATCTAGCGTGAACTCCCTTGTTGGTAAACTAATTACATGTTCACCCTTAACAAGTTTGTTCATGTTCTTTAAGTTAACATGACCATGCTTTCTGTGCCACAATTTTGTTTCATTTTCAGTGGCCTTAGATACAAAACAGTTTCCACCACTAGTGATAGCATCTTTCATTCTCAATTCATACAAATTTCCATTTCTAGGAGTCATCATCATAATCATATCAGGAGGGAATTCAGGTTTGATGATGAAATAGTGCGAATCATCAAAACCAACCTTATAACCTTTATCACACATTTGTAAGATGCTCAAAAGGTTATATTGTAATCTTTCCACATAAAAAATATTGAAAGAAACTTTTCCATTTGTTAGAATGCCTTTCACCACAATTTTCCCTCCATTATCACCACCCCCAAATGCAACAGGTCCTTCAAACTTCTCCTCATAATTCACCTGTGACCTCTTGTTACATGTCATGTACCTGGAATGTCCATATACTATACATAATTAATTGGTGTGGACTGTTCCTGCACAAATCAAAGAAAAATGATGTGTTAAGTGATGAAATGCAAGCTAGACCAGCTTGCAAATCATCAGTGACATGAAAAAATGTTGCATTGGGTTTGGGGGTCCACATATACAATTTCACATAATTCATCAGAATCATCTGTGTTATTGCCAATTTCATATGATGTTCCCATATATGGAACTAGGCTCTTGCATTCCTTAATGACAAACTCTCTCTTCACACTTGTTACAAGTGTTTCATATGTCACTTGTGTTTCTTTTGTCACTAGAGTTTCACTTCTTGGTTTTCACAGAAATCCTTGTGGCTCAAAGCCATGTTTTAACAGAAATTTCTCATCACCATTCAATTCTCTTGATTTATTTCTCTTGAAAACCTCTCTTTTTTACTTTCGCTTCACTTTCTGTTGACTTTCCATGGTCAAAATATTTCACAGTTTTAGCAACCTTGTCAGGGTTAACTCTGATAGGTTGTTTGAATACTGGACTCTTCTTCTTCTCTTGTTCATTCAAATTCTTTTTCACTTTCTTATCACTAATTTCAATATTCATTTCAACCTTGGCTTCATCCTTTCTCATAACATCATCAGATAACTTCTTTCCTTTTCCCAAATATTCATCATACTTCTTCTTGTAAAAGCCGAAGTCTTGTCCAAACATTGTTGAATTTGGAACATCAATTGGTTTGAAAGTAAATCTTTCATGGAAAGAACCTATGTGATGTCCATATTCATCAAAATGTTTGCACCACACTCTTCCTTTGAAGCTTTCACTTGACATCCCCTTTTTGAATCTTTCACTTGTAACATCCCGCAATTTCTAAGAATAATATTTAATATATTATTTATTTAATTTATTTACGGTGGAAAAATTTACTTGAGTTAGTAGAGAATTAATAAAATAATAACGATGCAAGGATAAATAGGAGAATTAGATAAAATTAATTATGGAACAAAAAGGAAAGATGGGCCTAAGGTCCATAGGCTTAAATGAGTATAAATACCCCTTAAACCCTAATCCTTTACATTTTCATTCATCTCTACACCGTAGCCTACACCATAAAAAACACACACTTCTCCAATTCCCGTTTTTGAGAAAACCACCCACAAAGACTTAAAGATTCTTTGAGATCTAACCGTTGGATCGGTCTCAAATATTAACTGAATGTTCATGGAATATAAATGGAGATTTCCACCGATCAGATCTTCAATCGAAGGACGAGATTCCCGGTTTTTATCAACAAAACCGTAACAGCTAAAAATGGAGTTTTCCGGAAACTGTTTCAGTTTTACGGTAATTGTAGCGGTGGATTTCAGTAGTGGCAATGGGCGGTGCTGGTAGAGATCGGCGACCCGGTCGCGTGGCCGCATAAGTCACTCAAATCGGAGTTTGTTTGATATGGTTTTGGTCTTCTCGAGTGATTTCAGACATAAACCTCAAAGGTACGTTTTTCCTCGAAAAACTACTTTTCTTTCACGGATTTGCATGAAACATTGTAAGATGATAGATCGGGTCATGATTATTGATAAAGTAATGAGCTTTATAGTAAACGGGTTAGTTGGTCCGTTTTGGGTATAATGAGTAGTGTTCGGTTCGTGAAATGGACGGGTAAACGAAGTCGGTTTTGCATGAAACTTGGTAGGATAGTAAATCGAGCCTTATTACATAAGAAAAATATAAACTTGAACATAAATGAGATGTTTCAATGAAACGGTTAATAAGGATGACATTTGGGCCAAGTTAAAGGACGAAAAAGAGATGTTAGCAAGTAACCGATAGAAAAGTTATCGAATAGAAAAGTATTCGAAGAGAAAAGTGTTCGAATCGGATAGAAAATAATAGAATCAAATGGCCATTCGATTAGAATGCCATTTTATTAGAATCTGCCATTCGATTAGAAAGTCCATTCGAATAGAATCTGCCATTCGAATAGAAAGTCCATTCGAATAGAATCTGCCATTCGAATAGAAAGTTTATTCGAATAGAAGCTGTCATTCGAATAGAAAGTCCATTCCATTAGAAAAGTGAGAATTTGATTATATTAGTTCGGACTTAAATTTCTAATGAAATCTAAAAGTTTGAAAATGATCGAATTAGTTAATTGTTACTTGCAGTTAGTATACACTTAGATGTGCACAAATAAAGAAAGGGATGGCCATTAACTCTTAACATAACCGCATTCATATGAGTTTCTAGCCCCATTTCCTTGTTATGTTTTTGGGGCTATGTGCATACTCGATGTGATTAGTTAATACACTTACCCTATGTGGTAAGTGTATTATTTGTGAAAGTTGTGATGTTGTATGTATGATATATGAATGTTTTATGAATGATATTGAAAGTAGAAAGAACTAAAAGTAAACAAGTAAATGTATATGAATACATGTATGGCTATGGTATGGTTGTGTGGTTAATCAATGAATAAGGGAACCGAACCCTAATAATATCTGAGGCAAGAGGGAACCGGACCCTAATAATATCCGAGGCAAGAGTTAACCGGGCCATAATAATAATCGAGGAAGTAGGAAGAAATGATCTTTAAAACGTATAAGTATGTGTGTAAAGTAAGATAAAATATGAAAGTATGAAAGTTTAAAATAATGAAAGAAGGAGAGTATGAAAGAAATAAAGTATGAAAGTATAATAGATGGAAAGTATGAAAGTATAAAGTATGAATGTATGCATGTTTGTATGTATGTATGAACGAAGTATGGGTTAATAAATTAATATGTGTTTTCGGAACATATAAGTATGTACATGAATGTAATGTATGTTGCCTTATTAACTAGAACTCAGTTAGCTTAGCTGCTTCTTTCATACTCTTCCATACTATCCACTTCCCCAATATCAAACAACTCTTAGTTTGAGAAAACAGGATACACAGGGATGAAAAGATCATCATTTTTCTTTCTTTCTTCTGTTTTCTTGTTTTCCTTGATATTTTCTCTTCTTTGTGGGACTTTATAGGCTGTTCTTTCATTGTTTTTCTTTGATTTTGCATCACCAGAAATATCAAAGGATTGGTGTTCCCTTCTCATCTGCTAATGTTGCCTTCTCATCTTGGTGGTTATCTTTGGCAACAAAGGGATCTTGTTATTTTGCTCCTTTTTGCCATTTTTCTCTTTCTTTATGCTTTCATTGTTTGAAATTTTGTCACTAGACTCACTTAAGTCATCTATATTCAAACGGTCATCATCAAAATCATCTTAAGACACTTGCACACCAACAAAAGTTTCAGCACACTTCTCATCTTTCACTTCTTCTTTCATCACAAACTCTCCATTGTCATTAACTTCCAATAGCTTATAATTTTCAATGAAGTCTTCCTTTTCTTTGAACACTTCTCTAAACTGATCAAGGTATCCATTTTTCATTTCTTTATCAACCTTCAAAGAATAATTATTATTGAAAGGTGGAGGAACAACCTTGTACTTATCTTCCTCCTTGATCTAGTTTAACTTCCCACAAATATATCTAGCTGAGACTAAATTCTTTAGAAAATCAACTTCAACTTGAAGTTTAGTATTCTTCAACTTTTCATCCAGATACATTTTCATCAACTCTTATATTTCAGTGACATATCTGGATTGAATCATTTAACTATCCATACAACCCTGTTCCAAACTCTTAATCCTTTCCTCATAAGTCAAATCACTTATTTCATAGACATTAATCATACTCTGTTTCTTAAAACATTCACTTTGCAGCTTTCCAACTGTCATTCCCAATGATTCATTTATTTCAAGTAATTCAAGTTTTGAGAGATTTCAATCTACCTGAGATGAAAAGGATTTAGCTTCACCTTCAATTTTAGCCGTGGAAGCGTGTTTGCCTTTTCAATGTCATCAGCATGATTTCTCTAGTCAAACCCACCTTCTTGTGGTGGTTCTTGAGCTAAGGCAATATTTCCCTGGTTTTTTGGTTGGTTAGGATTGTTCTGTTTTGATTTGCAGGATTTTGTGGAGGGTTTTGTTGATTTCTTTGAAAGGGTTGTTGTTGTGGGATTACATGTTGATGGTTCTGTTGTTGATTGTTGTTGAAGTTGTTGAAATTTCTCTACTGACCTTGATTCTGATTCTGATGTTGAAACTGATTTCGTGGCTGGTTGTTTGAAACTGCCTAGGTTGATTACACTCCCTTGCAAAGTGACCAGGTAATTGGCAGTTGTAGAAGGTAGCCTTGAATTTGTCAAATCCAATTCTATCATTTGGTCCTTAAACCAAAGATCTTCTTGTTCTATTACAGAGTCCCTTGTCATTTCAAATACATATCTTCTAAGTCATCTGCATCTATCTGCTCAAGGCCTTCTTGACCACACTGGTGTGGATCAGATTTTTAGCCACAAAGGCATTGTATGACTCAGTAAATATTGAGAATAAACTTGATACTCATTTCCTTGATTAACATTTCCAGCACCATAAGGAGCATGTCCACTGCCATAGAAGATGTATCATTGTCATCAATCAGTTGGACATCAAACCTTGATTGGCAACCTTGACTGTTTGAACTACCAGCAAAAAACCCCCTTGGTGTCTCATCACCATATTCACTTAGCTCTTCTATTATGGGAATCTGTTGTTGATTCTTTGGAGACAAGTTCCTCATTGGTGCAATTAGGGCATTAGCCACTGGAAAACCTGGTCTGTCTTTTTTGATCATGTTGTTTTAAATCATCTCACGCTCTGCTGCATGCAAAAAAGCATATAACATCATCAAGCTTAAGAGCTGAAAAATTTGGTTTATTTTTAATGAATTTGCTAGCAGTGTACAATTCTCCAGATAAGGATGACAACAATTTCTTGTTCAGATCAAAGTCTGTGATGGCAAGATCAGTTGTCCTGATCTCAATAACAAAAGCCAAGAACTTTTCCAAAACTGGCTTCAATATTTCACCTTCCCTAAACTTAAAACGGTTAAATTGTTGGTTCAGCCTATCTTTCTTTATATCCTTCAGTTTGATATTCCCTTCAAACATCTCTACTAAAGCATCATACATTGCTTTTGCTGTAGTATGATGAGCCACTTTGGTCAGAATTTCCCATGAAAATCGATATTCCCTTCAAACATCTCTACTAAAGCATCATACTCTAAATGTTGCTCAACGGACATGAAAGTCGATTTGTGATAAATAATAAAGGCGGAATCAATAATATTCTAAATTTGTGATAAATAATAAAATATTAAAGGCGGAATCAATAATACTCTAAATGTTGCTCAACGGACATGAAAGCAACAAACACAAACAATAACTCAAAAGATTTCCATATATATTGTGAAGGATACAATGAAAATCGATTAGGGTTTAAAGGTGGAATGTCAGGATTTATGACAACCTTCCGTACAGGAGGGAGACAGCCGTCAAATCACGATATTCTCTATGGTCCATTGTTTTCATGTGCGTGTCCTAAAAGTTTCCTTTTATAGGTCTGCCTGACACCTGACATTCCCTTTTTTAGAAACCCTAATGATCGAAACAAAACATATTCAAACGTATTACAAAAGATTCTAAGTGTAAACACGTCTTTGGGCAAGCTTTGCAGCTATGTCTTTTTTGCGAGTGTACCTGGTAACAATTATGTGTGTTGGGGAACAATTCTCCGAGTAAGCTTTACTTAGAATATTTTTCTTAGAAAATATTTATCTAGCAGACTTCAATTCTCCTGACCATATCAAACTTTGCTTGATAAAATCCTACGAGCAAACTTGTTCTTCAGAGATCCCTTTAACCTTTTGTTAACTTAACTTGTTTGAACAAACCAAAATGTGCTTGTAACACCGTAGCTTGCTCTGAGTTTAACTTTGCTTAATAGAAGTCCTTAAAGTAATTTCTTGATCAACTTCCTTCAAGCTTGATGTGACCACTTTTTATTATGAATAAACCTTGCTCGATCCACCAAAATACTTGGTTTTAGCTTTGTTTAGTCAAGAGTTTGCTCAGAAACAAACCTTGATTGACTTGAAGAATAACCTTGCTAGACATAGTGAAGCTTGCTCGTTCTATCACTTAAGAGGAATTCCAAAAGATAACTTTGCTGGGATAGTAAAATACATTGCTAGATCAAGTAAAAGCTTGTTGGGAGGACTATGTTTGCTCGGTTTTCATACTTAGCCATTTTCAGCGAGGTTGAGAATATTCCAATCTTCCTTAAGTCTTTTCTCATCCCAACATATATTTTATAATATTAAATTTTAACGGGTTTTGAACGAACTACTAATTTTAATATTATTTTATATTACGAGATAAATATCAAGTTTGAATATCATAACATTACGGAATCTTGGATGTTATTGGTATATTTTATTTTGAAAGCAAATACTTTAATGTATTTTGAAGTTTGACGAACGAAAATATAACTATTCATGCTTAACGAGTTTAACGAGACTTTGGCGAGTTTTGAAAGATTAGTTATTAAGTGTAAATGATAAAATATAGTTTATTACAAGTTTTTATTTAGTTAAAAATGATTTTATTTGATTTATAAAGATTAATAATATATATATATATAGTTTATATTAATTAATATAAAGATTTTTAAAAATCTAATAAAACAAGTTGCATTAACCTTAACTTATATATTAATACAAAAAGACATCATCTTCTTCATTCAAGCCCTAACTTCAATTCATCAAATTCGTTCATTGTTTGCCCGAACTAAGTTAGGGGTTTTATTAGTTGCTTGAAAACAATATGAATGCATATAACGTTTATCTCAAACCGTGCTGGAATGATGATGAACAAGGCCTCGACGAAAAATAATCTTTGAAGATCAAAGAGGGAGTAAAGAGAGTATTTTAGTTGGTTTTGAAGATTAGTACAAGTTTAGTTGAAGGTTTCGGTCCTATTTATATTACTAATTGAAGTGTTTAACGTTTTATTGTTGTCATTGAGTTTTAAAGTTATGACGACCGTTTTGCGGTGGTTTTTGGTTATTTAATCTTAAAATACGAGTTATTATAACGATTTGACCGGTCATTAACGAGTCTTGGTCAAGGTCTAACGCCAAAACGAGTTTTAATTGGATTAAAACGAGCAAAACGGGGTTATACGGCCTTTGTCGGAGCCGCCGGTGGAGGTATCTCCGGGAAAACGGGAATTAGAGAGGGCTAGGCTGGTTTGATATATTATTATAATTCTAGATGTATTACACTATAGCCCCTGAACTTTCAATTAACTTTAAAACTGAATTATAAATATATTTACAATATAAACCTTTAACATTAAAATGTTTTATATATAAAGAAAATTTTATTTTCTTGAATAATTATTGAATTATACCTAGATAGTTCAGGACTTATTTAAGTAAGACTTGGTGCTTCGTTGTTTGTGCAAAATTAATAGTGAACAAAGGAAATATAATTTAAATCATCTGGAATAATATATAAATAATAAACGCATGATATGGATATATTGAAACATTAAATTGAGTCGGTTGAACAAATAATGGAAATACATAAATCGAAACTCGAAATATATTTACATTAATATATATATTGATAAATAAAACTAAAAGTTGAAAGCGGGTTGGATATTCGGGTTTGAAAAGTAACGAATGTTACAAGAGTTACAACTTTTGGAAATTTCTTCCTGAAATTAAAATAAAAATAAAAAATTTAAAAGAGAACAACTAATATAAGGAGTTGCTAGAATTTTTTTTACATAATTAAAAAAAATAATGCTGATCTTTGAATGACCTGAAAGAACGTCACAAATATGAAATATGACAAGGAAAGTTATATATAGGATGTAACAGCGGCGTATCCACCATGTCCTTTTAATATTGTATTTATCCCGTTCTTCAAAAATCATTCTAATTTCCGAGTTATTTCACACAACCAAACTTATTATATTTTCCATTGGAGGACTTTGATAATCATGTGTCAACCCATAATTACCTCTATCATCGGATGACCCACATAACTCACCCTATTGTGTGGTTTTTAAGACATAGACATTAGATAAATAAAATTCTCATATAGAACGTTGAAAATCAAGAATAATGAACTATAAGGGTAAAAATATTACAAAACATATTGTTATACCATTGAGGTCAAGGATAATGTGAAAACACTAAGTCATATAAAGGAAATCATCGAAGTCTAAACAAAGTAAACGATGTTGTAAGTGAAATAAAAGAGGTAACGAGAAAACGGAATGAAAATATTAGAATTATGAACATCGCAACATGTAATTGAAATAACAGGGTCGAGAATGACGTGGTAGATAAACGTAGAATTTAACCAATGAAATATGAACTTGTAAATTGATAACGCATTGAGTTAGAGAATAGATTAGATAAACGAAACTTTTAAATATCAAAATGTTTTAAAAAATGAAAGTCTCCGAATAAATTCCAACGTAACTAGCGGCAACATAGAGACGAATAAAGTAAACCATTACATCTTACAAACATGTAAATCGATTGATGTAAAATGGATAAGCGAAATTTCAGTATCAAAATATTGAAATTAATTAATTTCGTGAAAAGAAAAATTCCAATTGTACCTTTGAACTCATCAAAGTACATAATTGAAATCTCGAAATATAAATAAAGCATTGGTCTCAGATTGATGAGTTACTGAGATAAAAAAATAATGAAATGACTTAAATAAAACATTGAGCGGAAAAAGAACAACAGATAACCAAAGCTATTTTCCTAAATATGGACATAACAAAAACTCAATGTGTACATGGACACAATCCCGTTCTAAGTAAGCGAATTCATATAAAGAGAGCCGGTCACAAATAGTCAACTATATAAATAAAATGAAAATACGGTTTCTATTATGTAACTATGTACACAAACATGTTTATAGACCCAATTTCCACTAAACGGTTACGAATGATGAAATTACTACAACTACTGCTACTTGCTGATACTGCTACACTGATACTACTACTGATAATGATAATGATAATGATAATGATAATAATAGTAATACTGACGATGATGGTAATAATAATAATAATAGTAATAATAATAATAATAATAATAATAATAGAGATCATCATTTGAATTGATTTGAAGTCCTTTTTAAAGAAATCCGTTTGATTAAATATTAAATATCTTAAAAATAATTGAGGATTTGGGATTATAAGCGCGAGGTGTTAGTAAAAGAAATAAAACATAAGAAAGTATGCAAAAGAAAATATAGACAAGTTTGTGAATTTGTAAAATCTAAGCATAGGAATCGAAAAATCGAATAGAATAGACGAGGGATGCGGGGTAACGTATTGCATGGGGGAAACACATTAGGCCTTCCAGAGTCTTGTGGGCATATGATCAAGCATATGATCGGGATAAACGGTTAAGTAATAGGTCTTGTAAATTGGTGGGCGATGTTGAGTATGGATAGGTTTTATCAATAAGTGGTAACTGAATCTACCACAAAATTGAAGCATTTCGACATCGCAGGGAAAAATAAGTTTGTGGAACTTACACATACTACACAAAGGGTGTGTTTCTGTGTTAGGCTTTTCGTTGGGCTTGGTTTAAGTTTCCAAGGGTTGTGTTGGGTTTTAATTTGAATTTACTATGACGATGAAGGTGGGTGTGGTTAAACGTGGGAGGCCAATTTCTTGATAACTTGGGTTGACATTTTGCGGGTTGAGTTTCGAGTGCGAAAACTAGGAAAAACGAGAATGCATGAAATGTGAAGAATTCGCGTGACTTGGGACGTAAGTATGAAAAAGACCAATAGATATATCAAAATAAATCATAATAATAAGTAAAGAAACGAAATCGCATGAAACAAAATTCGAAATCAAAATTTGAATCCCCATGACCCGTCATGTGTTTTCGCATTTCAATAAAAGAAACTCATAAATTGTTGAATAACCATATAGAAAATGTATTAAACTTAGTATAAGTAGTGAAATCTAATAAAAAATCAAGAGTTCATGTACCACCATGACTTTTCGTATTTCAAGGTTAACCCATAAGAATAAACGAATATAAAGGAAATGAACTGACATCGACTATTCATCCATCATGACTTTTAGTTAAAACACATTGTAAAACATAGAGAGTCAGACGTCACACGTCGCATGAACCACCATGACTTATATGACATATTAAGAGTGCAACCATATTCTTTTCACAAAGAGAACATGGCTATGTTTGAAAGCTTAAATTTGTGATTCGTATGGCGTTGAGTAGTATATGTTGGCCTAATAGGATTTGTGCCCTATCCGAACTCTCTAGGTAAGCAACATAGTCCTGCGTTTGATTGGTATTTATGCTCATTGCTTATCCTTAGGTTTCAATAACCTTGGTGTCAAGAGTTTGGAAAATTAGCACTTCCCCCTTCCAGTTACTACATACCCGCTACATATTACTGCCTTTAAAAAGAAGAAATATTGAAAATCGAAAGTAAAAAAAACTTTATTACTTGAAAATCCTTGAGAATCTTTGTGTTAGGCATAAGCCTTGGACTTGTGTGTGTGCTTGTGTACGTGAAGTGTAAACGAATCAAACTTGGATTTCGCATGTTACTTGAGAAATATTACGTTATGATATAACATAAGTAAATAAAAATAGATAACTTGAGTTTGAATTTGGGTGGGAATCCATGTGGGCTGCCCCTTTTTCCCCCTCTCTCTACTCACTTAATTATTTTATTTATTCCAAGACACGCACAAGAATTCATTGGCTGATTTGTGTGGTGCTCTGATTTCTCACACACACAAGAAGCAAGAAAACTTCATCTTCTTCATCTCTTATTTCGGCCAGCAGAAGCAAGAACAAGGAGGTTTTCAAGTGTAAATCCTAGCATAACAAGGGTGTTTGTTGGAAGCTTGAAGGTATACAAGCTTGAGGTCTTTCTATCATGAAGACTCGCCAATCATATCTTTATCTCCTTCATTTTTGTTTGGTCTATATTTGGTTTGTACTTTGGTCTTAGTTTGTTTTGTATTATGTTTGGTCTAATATGTAAACCGAGATCTCGGTGGGCTTGGGCTTGTAATGGGATTGGTTGTATTCCCTATATATAGACATATTGTATGTAGGGTTAGTTTGGCTGTTCATTAGAATTGTTGAACGAGTGTTTGGGTAAAAAAGTGCTTAAGCACCCGACATTAATATACGTGTGTTATGAAGCATCTTGTGTGTTTTTTACTTGCTTAATTGTTTGTCTTGAATCATCTTGTGTTATATTTTGCAATAACATTTTGATTGTTGATATCACATTGAAAGATCCGTTCTAAGGACTTACATTTGGTATCAGAACTTGTTGACCTATTATAGGCTCGGTTGTGATATCTTAGATTCAAGGTTTCATGCTTTAATCATCGTGGGGTTTGTTTTTCTGGTGGACAGTTCGTCGGAGAAGAAAAAGGTATTTTTTGGTCAAAGATTGAGTTAGTTTGGAACAATTCAAATCCCACAAATCACGGGATTAGTTAGGTTTCCAGATTTGAGTAATCATAGACGTTCTCGGGTTTCATTGAGTATTTTCATGGTTATTAAAGGGATCTCGGCCAAATAATCTAGGTTCCTTGACATATTGTCATAGTTTTCGGCTAAATCTCTGTGTTTTCGATTAAATCTTGGAGTTCTTGGTTAAATTTAGTAGTTCTAGGTCAGAATTGGGTGTTCTCGGTCAAAGCTCGTTCTCGGTCAACATTTGTGTTTTCTGTTGATCATCCTAGTTCTCGGTAGGACTATATATCGGGCCTTATTAGTTTTTGGGCCTTAGTCTAATCAGTTTTCGGTCAACTTGGGCTTCACTACTTGGACCTTGTTTACTGGACCAGTGTCATTCATATTATTAAAATGGATCAAATCACTAATGGATCATCTAATGCCACATTGCATCAAGAGTTGGACTCTATAATGGGAACTACTACTCGTATACCTCGTTTATTGTCTCATGAGGGGCTTAGTGAGTCGAAGTTCAGGTTTGAGAAATACGTTAAAATGAAAGATGCCAAGGTTTAGAGAGGTATTGTCAGAGGTCCTCAAGTTATCACATACCAACGTGAAAACTCTGAGGAAGTTGTTGTGAAACCTGTTGAACTATCCGATGATGCTGATTTTGAAAAGATGGAAGAGGATGAAAAGACATTTTCAACTTTAACTATGGCACTCTCACCTGAGATTTCCTTGGGATTTAGAGAACTACAGTATGCTAAGGCACTATGGGACGCCTTGATTGAAGTGTATGAGGGTAATGAGGAAATGAGGAGAAGTCGTCAAGATCTCTTGCGACAGAAGTTCAAGTTGTTTAATCACGTTCTAGGAGAGTCGTCGGAAACTCAGCTGCATAGGTTCATAGCTCTTGTAACTGAGATGAAATCTCCAAATATCTATCTAACAACCGCTGAGAAAAACAATAAGCTGGTAAACTCTATGCCTCAAAGTTGGGATATGAATGTTGCTGTAATTAAAAAGACGAAAGATCTCAACAGGCTAACACTGTCATAAGTTATGGAAATCATCAAGGCTTGTGATATGGATGGCAAGCAACGTGCCATAAACCATACGAACTCTTACAATGCAGCTGGCTACATTGTT
>NW_027503345.1:0-28850 GCF_021521415.1 Bidens hawaiensis
GTTTGGTTTTTCGTTTGTAATAAAAATCCAAAAAGGCCAAACCAAATTTATGGATTTTCATTTTTTATGTGTTTTTAGTAATTTATAAAAACTAAAAAAACAGTGTAAACCAAATAATTTTTTTTTGGCTAAATATTTTCAAGCCCAGATGACAAAACCGAACAGAGCCCAAAATAAAAACTGAAAAAACCAAAACAAAACAATTTTCAAAAACTCAATTCCACAAAAACCAAAATCGTCGGTTTGATTTAAGCCCAAACAGACCCATGCACACCCCTATATAAACCTCCTAATCAATTTATTCACAAAATTAAATTATTATTGTTACAAAATTTCTGTAATCCCATACCTTCTCCATTCAGCAGCATATTGTTTTGGCATTATCTCAATTTTCCTATTTGTGTCATCCATAACAGCATCAAGAGCTTCTTTAGCTATACCATTGCAGTTAACATACCACTGTGGTTTAATCATAGGTTCAATCACATCATTGCTTCTAGAACATAACCCTAGCCTCATTTCATTTTTCTCTTCCCCTTTGTACAGTCCCTATATGCATTGAAAAAATATTAAAATAAAAAAACTGGAAAACATTTTGCCCAATTATAACTTTATGAGTAACATTATTGAATACCTTAGCCTTTAAAGCATTGGTTATAGCCACACGAGCTTCAAAACGTGGCAACCCAACAAATTCTGAACCTCCATTACTGTTTATCTTCCCGTCATCAGTGAAAATGTTGATAAATTCTAATTTATGACGTTTTCCAACCTCGAAATCGTTTGGGTCGTGTGCTGGAGTTATCTGCAATCACTACCTTCGAATCATCAGAAGTGGTGTAAACGAGCTTAGCTGCTCGTGAGCTACTCAATATTGACTCGCCAAAACTCAAATAGAGCCAAGCTTAAACGTACAAAGCCGTTTATGAGCTACTCGAGACTGGCTTGCTAAAAACTCAAATCCAAGTGAGCTTAAACAAGATCAAGCTTTATATTAAGGACGAGCTCAAGCTAAGCCAGCTCGTTTAATCGACTCGCTAAAACCTCGAACACAGCCGAGTTTAAACAAGCTTGAGCTTTTTATTGAGGCTCATTTAGTAAACAAGCTCAACCTTGAGCCAGCTCGTGAGCTTAAACAAGCAATTGTAATATGTGTACAAACTATGATTTTATATATATATATATATATATATATATATATATATGTATATATATATAATATATATATAAACTAATTATATAAAAATAAACAAAAGTTAAACGGCCCTAGCTCAAGCTCTCGTAAGTCAAACTCAAGCCTAAACAAGCTCAGGTTCAGTTAAGCTCAGCTCGTTTACACCCCTAATCACAAGACACAGGCACCAATAATATCTTTAACAAACATGGCAAAATGGTCCTTGTCAGACCGGACAGGATGTGTAACGAGTCAAAACAGGTTCAGTCAAACCGGTAACTTTAATATGCTTCAGGCTGGTTAAATTGACCCACTTGACTATTATGCATTCGACCCATTTGACACGTATCTATAAAACCCTTACGCCAGAACCAATCATTAAAAAAAACAAGTCAAAAACAGCAGCTCTCATCTTTAAACAATATTTTACCTTCACTGCACCGGTTCCAAATTTAGGGTCAACGAGTATAGAATCACAAACAATAGGAAGTCTTCTTCCATTAAACGGATGACTCGCAAACTTTCCATGAAGATGTTTGTATCTCGGGTCATCAGGATGAACAGCAATAGCAGTGTCTCCAAGCATTGTTTCAATTCGAGTAGTAGCCACAACAATTTCACCAAGACCTTCCTCTAACGGGTATGCAAACGATGTTAAAACACCAAATTCCACCATGTTTTTATATCCAGGAACCTTTAGAGGTGTCTTTTCTTTAATATCAACATAATCAACCTGCAAATAAAGCAGTAAAATGTAAAATAAAGTAATTTGTTAGTTGTAAATGTGAAGAATAAAAAGTAATTGTGTACCTCGATATCAGATACAGCTGTTCGCAACACGCAATCCCAGTTGACTAACCGTAAATCTCTGAAGTGAAAGCAAAAGATAAAACATCTTTAGTCAAATAACAAGTTAAGAAAAAATAATCAGTTTTTAAGAAACAAACATTCACAATAAAAAAATAAAAAAAACTCAAGTGAATACTTAATTTTGTTATGGATCGAAACTGGTAGACTTTAACAATTCTGAACGGGTCGGATCAAGTTGAGTTGACCAGATCACCCAAAATACTTCTTATCCCATCCTTCAATTTTTTTCAAACAGTAAGTTATAAATTCAGTGACAAAACCATTTTATTACAGTAACATTCTAACTTTAATGCATAAAGTGATTTAAATGGTTGTACATAGCTTTTCGAAAAAATGGTTGTACATAGGGGTGTAACCGAGCCAACCCGGCTGATGAGCTACTCAAGATTGGCTAGTTAAAAACTCAAGCAATCCAACCTTAGACGAGCTCGAGCCTTAAAAGTAGCTTGTTTAATGAACGAGCCTTAGGTTCACATAATATAAGCTTGTTTGTGAAACAATATATAATGCTATTTATGAAAGTTGAAATTTAAAATGATAAAAATGTATATAAATTAATTAATAAATAATAAACAAGCCGAGCACGACCTTGAACCAGAAAAAACAACACATAAGACGAGCTTGAGCTTTAGAAAAAGAGCTCAAACAAGCAAAACAAGCCAAGCTCGGGCCTAGTCGAGCTCAGGCTCGGCTAGTTTACACCCCTGGGTGTCTTTAGACCCATTTGACCAGTTCCCATTTAAACTAAATGATTTAAATTGCCAATTTGGCGCCTTAGAGATATAGCATAACCCAATAACCCAATACAACCTGCTTGCATGTAACTGGATCAAAACAGTGAGCTACTGAGCACTAACATCAACGAGCAAAGCCCGTTTTGACAAAACACCATAAATGGTTAGAAAATTTGAACCTCTTTGACACCAATAATAACAATACCTATATATAAGACCCTCCTTATAAAGCCTAACAAAAGCTTCTGTTACAGCATTTGATCTTTTCTCATCCATTGTGAAACACTATCAAAAAACAGAACAAAAGGTTGACCAGTTTACAAACAAGCAAAATAAGAATTTTATTGGAAAACTTTATTTCTTTGTTACCTCGCGTGACCAATCTAAAGATGCACCCAATCGCCGAAGTTGTTTTAGTATTGTACCCCCATACTCGTTTTTCCACTTCCATACCTTACATCAATACAAAATTATGATGGAAACTTTTTAGAACTCAATCTAGCTATTATAGTGCACCGGTTGATAATTAATAAGTATCACTTATTAGAGAATAATATGATATAAAGAAAGTCAAACTCACTTCGGCTACAAAGTTTTCTCTGCCCACGTCATGCCGGGTCAACTTCCTTTCTCTCATGATTTTTTTCTCCACCACGACCTATCAGTGAAGCAGCGTGATATAAATATAGAAACAAATTGCCACAACATTTTGACCTACTAAATTATGCATGGGTCAATTTGAATTCTATAAACGGGTGATAAAGACGAAATCATAGCAATTAGCTTGAAGTAAAACAAGATCAAACGTAAAAGTTGCTAAAAGTGTATATTTACTTTTGTGATCATATTTGAGACAAATTATTTATTAATAAATAATAACTCAAAAAAGTGTCTTTAGGTTAACTTACCAACCCACCATTTTGTGCCAGCTCAGTATTTATTAGTGGTGTGCATGAAACCAAAAAACAGATCTGTAACCGTAAAAATCTAACCAAAATAACTGAACCCAAACAAAAACTAACATTTTGGTTTTATGTTTTTGTAGAACCAAAATTTCAGTTCGGTTTCGGTTTTGCATGTACCTAAAACCGAAAACCCAACCCAACTGAAAAATCAAGACCAAATTTTTGGTTTTTGGTTTGGTGAGCCCAAAACCAACCCTTAGTATTTATATCTTAAAAAGTCAAGTGAACCTGAGTTGCAATCCTGCATGGTCCATTCCAGGCACCCACAGTGTATTGTAACCTGACATTCTCTTCCAACGAATAATCGTGTCCTAAATGAACAAAAATCAACATCAATTTAAAACTAAAAGAAATTAAAACCATAACTTTAATACATAAAAAGATGAGTGTTAAACCTCAATTGCAGCAGTTAAAGCATGACCAATATGTAAAGCTCCAGTCACATTAGGAGGTGGAAGAACCTGAATTAACACAAACAAAACCCATATAAATTAATCAACCTTTTCTACAGATATTTAAAAATACTTAAAAAGTGATTATTAATATTCATAAGTAAAGTCACAAAACCCTCACAATTGTGAACGAAGGTTTAGTGCGGTTGGAATCTGCCTTAAAGAAACCCGACTGCTCCCACCATGGATACCATCTAACAAAAAAATATTTCAAAATAAGCAAAAAAAAAAGTTTCAACTATACTAAAGGAAATAAAAACTTGTAGCCAGTAGACATAGGCCTGTAATCAAACCAGCATTTAATGAACTGCCCAGAAAAAGCCCGTTTACTTAATAATTGAACAAACATATACGCATGTCTCGTTTGTTCAGTTATGTCTGTAAACATCCGTTCATTTAAATTCGTTTATGTTTGTTAATTTACGTTTGTTATGTTACGTTAATTTAAGTTCATTCGTTTACGCTCATTTTTACATTCATTATAAATTTAAACCCATTACAATTTAATTTACCTTTTTAAACTTTCTTAGGCTCCACCAATGGCATTAGTATGTTATGCCCGTTCATCTATTTTCAGCTATGTGTGTTCATTTATGTTTGTTTTGTTTAATAAATGATCGAACATGAACAAAATATTCTTCACATTTAGTTAAATAAACGAGCATTAACAAATGTCTCATTCATTCATTTACGTTCGTGAAGATTCGTTTACGTTCATTCATTAAAAATCTATCTATCTTCATTTTTATTCGTTAGTTCGCGTTTATTTAAGTTCATTCATTTACTTTCACTATTATATATTTATTAAAGTTTTAGAACCATTAAAATTTAGTCTACCTTTTAATAACTTTTTTAGGCTCCACACATTGTTGTTCACATTTACTTTTAATTAATTTTAGTAAGTGATAAGTGATGTCTGTTCATCTATTTTCAGCTATGTTTGTTCATTTACGTTCGTGCACCGTTTGTTTATACTGTTAACGAGCAAACATAAATGAACACAAACACATTAGTTTTCTTAACCACAACCTCAAACAAGAAAGCCCACCCATTTAATTGTGTGTGTTATGCCGTTTGTTCGATTAAAGTTAAAATTCTTTTAAAAGCCCATGTGGATGCCGTAAAATAAGAACAATTCATATCAAAACGTACGATTTCTCCACTGCTTCAGGTGAGAACTGTTTTGCCATTTGTTTGGAAAGTATTTTCCTATCACCCAAAGGCGTTTCCGGGTCGATAAAATCTTCAGGATTTTCATCACCTGTGTCAGCCCGTCCCGGCTTTTTCTTACTGGCTTTTGAAGAAGTTTGCCCTTGTTGAGCCTTGAGTGCAAATCAATTAAAATCAAAATCATATTAACTTAAACTTCAAAAACAACATCAAATCAATGCAAGTGTATGTAATAGGTCAATCAACTATGCAAGGCTGAAAATTAAGCATGCAATAATCCGTAAGTGCAACAAACCATAACAGAATAACAAACAATTGCAAGCTCTAATACTAAACATAAGAAAAACTCTATTAAAATCAAGGCATTTTAACTTAAACTTCATAAATAATATTAAATCAACGTGAGTGTACGTACTAGCTCAATTAACTGATCTATACAATGCAAAAGTGAAAAGGCATATCATAATAACAGAGTAACTGTAAATACAACAACCTATAGCACATAAACTAACTATAAGTACATGCTCAAATAATAAACATGATAGAATTCTACTAAGTATTAACATCAAATCATAATAATTTAGACTTCATATAATATCAAAATCAATGTAAGCGTATGCAATAGCTCAATCAGCTGAGCTATACAATGCAGAGCTGAAAACAAAGCATAAAATAAGAAGAAAGTAACCGTAAATGCAACAAACTATAACAGAATAACAAACTAAAAGCTCTAATACTAAACATAAGAAAACTCTATTAAAATCAAAACATACTAATTTAAACTTCATAAACTATATCAAATTCATGTAACTTTTTGCAATAGCTCAATCAACTGATTATACAATGCAAGGCTAAATATAAAGCATTCTTAAAAAAACACTCGATTAACATCAAAAGCCTGTTAAATGTTAATTTAAACTTCATAAATAATATTGACTCAATGTAAGTGTATGCAATATCCCAATCAACCAATCTACACAATGCAAAAGACCCTAAAACTAAACCATACAATAATCATGGTTGCAAAAATCCCGACTAGGCACCGATTAATCGCCTGTCACTACCCCACCGACTAGTCGCCGACTAATCACTATTTGGTCAAAATCGGTCATACAAAATTTTATATATAGAATTTGGTGTGCGTTTGTGTGTATTTGGAAAATTACATATAAATTCCATACGATTAATCCCGATCAATAGCTAGTCCCTACTATACCTCACGACTAGTGAGTTCTACAAGAGTGACAACAATAAAAGAGTAACAGCAAATGCAACAAACTGTAACAGCATAACTAACTCTAACCATATGCTCTAACTAACCAAAAAAAAAGTCATTCAAATATGAAATTAGTTATAAATAAATACCTTGAGTTTAGCAGCTTCGGCAGCTTTCTGAGCAGCCTTTTGTTTCTTCAACTCCTTCTCTTTTGCCTGTAAATCATAAATACAAAAAATTAAACCCTAAGTGAATAATAATAATAATAATAATAATAATACAAAACGAGTGAATGAATGTATTGATTAACCTTGTCTTCTTTCTTCTTCTTCCTCTCAAGCTCCTCTTCTGACAATTGAACATCCGGATTTGTTCCACTTGACATCTTGTTGTTGTTGTTGTTCTACAATAGAGTAATAACTAACAGAGTACGCAGCAGAGAATCAATGGAGATGAATAGAATGAATGAACGGATTACTTTAAGCGATTGCGGCTAGGGTTTACGAGGAGAGTAGGAACACAGTGAACAAGTAAAAGTAATGAACAAGTTGAGGTCAAATTTTGGTTTCTTCTAACAGGATATTTTTTACGTTTATTTCCAATGTTGGAATCAGTAAAAATTAATCGTTTAACACCGCGACCGACAACGTACGAGTTTTACCAACGCTTAAGTTTGCCCACCGATGCCATCTAATTGGGCCACCTTAATTTTTATACTTATTTTGTTTTTTTAGCTATGTAACGTAACGAACGTAGTTGAAACCCAGCGAATTCGTGTCGAGTTACCGCCTCAATACCTGGGACCAACAACGTTTGGGTTTTAACACCGTCTGGGTTTACCAACCAAATAAACGTCGTATTAATTATTTTATTTTTTATATGTTAATTTGACGAATTTATTGTTTGGGTATTAACACCCAGGTTTTACCAATGGATTTTTATTTTATGCCCTGTCACACTAGTAGATTCTATCAATATTTCATGTGACCAAACTTGAAATAATTGTAGAATTGTTGAATATCATCAACATCATTTGTATCATGAAAACAGTGAATATAAATATTTAAAAACCAATCAAATTTCAATATTTCATATACCTTATAAAGGGCATTTTAACAATCTATAGTGTGTTGTAAAAAGATTTTGAATGAACAATAGTAGGAAATAGCATGGATTAAATGAAATTGTAGTGTGAAGATAATTCGACTAAGAGAAATGTTATGAATAATATTGTTATAAAACATCAATTTATTACCACATTCATCTCCTTAGGGGTGAGCAAGATAAGTGTCGGACACTTGAAACTCGGTTACCCGACTCGTAAAATCTTTAGTTAGACCCGGATATATAATATGGGACGGGTTAAGGGTATTAAATTTCACCTTAAAGGGTAAAAGAGTTTAAATGGCCCGACCATTTTTCAAACCCTTGACCCATTTACTGGTTTCTATATAATATATATTATATTCGCGATTAATCTGAAATTTAGGAGAGATTTGTATTTCATATATGATTCATCTGAAATTTCCCAACTAACAAGAAAAATTAAAATAAAGGATCATACTACTTATAGGAAACATATATGGGAATCACTGAATTATTCTCTACATATAATTTGTGAATGTGAATATTATTTGCATCAGGTCAAATAGTTGATAAACTTTCGAAGACTTTAATATGTTATTAAATGAAAGTATAACTGTTCTAGGATTCATATATTAAAGTCATATATATGAGACATGCAACTAGTAAATGTAGAAAAAGAGATGTGATTACTGTCTTAAAAGGTAAAGGGTTGGAACCTTGAAACCCTTATTTTTACCCGACCCTTTTATTATTTAGGGGGTAGGGTAACAGGTCCACGTTTCTTCTTAAAAGTGTAAAGGGTCTGTGTAGGATATTAGGTTAAAGGGTTGGGTCTTACTTTGACTAGGTGTTAAATACAATCGACATATACTATTAAAGCAGTATGCTTTTTGGACAAATAACATAATTCTGCTGGTCCATCACTATAGTTTACATACATATTAAAGTTTCTCAAGTTTTTTAGCAAAAGTAAAGTTTTACCACCCGATTTAATTCATATATTAATGTTAATTATTGTGATATATACCTATCACTAGCTAATTGTAAGTTATTAGATTGACTGTTTTGCTATAAAACATCAATGTATTAAAATATCGGTTTGACATTTTCAAATGTTTTTTATATCTATTTAAGAAATACACTAATTTTTCAACCTTAACTTAATATGGCTTAAATCTCGGACCAATTTCCTTTATAAATGATATATTTACGTAGACAGCTACAAATTTTTATACATAGAATGAAAAAACGTTGTTAATACTTTCCATATTATGCAATTCAATTTGACTAATATGATACATAACTACATGTAGACTTGATAGGTTTTCAACATTGGAGGTATCATTCTACTAATCTGCTAATTTGTTTATGGTCGGGTATAAATCATGTGTATATATGTGTTATTTCATGTGTTTTAATTGTTTATATATAGTAAACACACTTTGAGTTATTTTATGATGGCAAGTGTTCGGAGCTTAAACGAGCTAATTCAGAGTCATCCATATAAAGATTAAGCAAACCTCAAGAAGATGGAAGTATAGGGAAACATATATGGATGGTTAAGAATGATTCGGGAATGTTTTGGATGAGAAACCCGAAGCGAAAACTGAACAAGACGGGTTACCAGGAAAGTTTGTTTTAGTAAAACGGGCACACCTTAGCCTAGAAACTGAGTTAGAGGACCCATAATATATGCATTTCGGGTTTCTCGACAAAACAAATATGAATATGAGGTCAGTTTACTTGGTGCGACGCGAACTGATGGCCAAAAAGCGAAGCGACCTAAAAACATGAAATAAACCCTAGTTGAGAACATAATCAGTTTTCGGCTCTCATTCAGCATATCCTTCATTACAGCAACCAGATAGGAACCTTATGACGCCTTTGCACCATCCCGAAGCTTTCGGTTCGTTATTTCATCACATGCTTTCATCAGATAAGCGAGTCTTTCTTGATGCCGATGTCAAGCTAAAACCTTCGTGTTCACTTTAGGTTAGGGTTTTGTGTAATTGACTATGACCGGATTATTTATGCTTAGCAACAAGTGTCCGTGCGCCAGTGGGGGATACTGATTTATTCCCAGTAGAGGTAGGTCTTCACCAGAGGTCAGCGCTGAGTCCGTTTCTTTTTGCAATAGTATTGGATGAGTTGTCAAAGTCGATCCAGGGGACGCTTCCGAGGTGCATGATGTTCGCAGACGATATTGTGTTACTTGTTGAGAGAAAACAAGATCTAAACATGAGGCTTGAGGAGTGGCGAACAACCTTAGAGACAAAAGGTTTAAGGATTAGTCGCTCTAAGACGGAGTACCTCCACTGTGATTTTGATGGGGGAAATGAAAACGAGGATGTACAGATCTCCATTGAAGGGCAGGCGGTTCCGCAGGTAACGAAGTTCAAGTACCTAGGATCATTTGTTCAGAGTGATGGGGAATTAGACAGTGATGTGACCCATCGAGTTCAGGTAGGATGGTGTAGCTGGAAAGCAGCCACAGGTATTTTGTGCGACAAGAGTTTCCCAACTAAACTAAAGGGAAAATTTTATAGGGTTGCGATTAGACCTGCAATGCTATATGGAACGGTTTGCTGGGCCATCAAGAAGGCACAAGTGCGGAAGATGGAGGTAGCAAAAATGAGAATGTTATGTTGGATGTGTGGGCACACAAGGTTAGACCGAATAAGAAACGTTGTGTTTCGGGGAAGATTAGGGGTGGCGAACATAGCAGACAAGATAAGAGAGTGGAGATTGAGATGGTTTGGACATGTAACACCCCGTAACCGCAGCGGAAACGTACACGGGATGCAACAGACACATCTGATATCAACAGCATTACTTATAAAGAAAATACCACTACATTAATTTATATCATATTACATTGTTGCTAATTCGTTACTGTCTAGGTGTTACACACGAGTTTTACCGATAAGACATTAATATATTCATTACAAAATATAGATCAGCAAGCTTCCAACAAGTAGCACAGATCATTAAGCACATTTCAATCATTCCATCTTGGGCATACCTAGAAAACATGTAAGAAAACGGGTCAACTACGAATAGTTGGTGAGTTTCACTAATTTAAATAAACACTGACAGATCATTTTATAACCATTTATTAGCAATGAAATTATGCTGGGAACTATGTTACCCCAGAACAATAATAACCTCTGGGAACTACGTTACCCCAGAACAATAATAACCCCTGGGAACTATGTTACCCCAGAACAATAATAACCCCTGGGAACTAAGTTACCCCAGATCAATAATAACCTCTGGGAACTACGTTACCCCAGAACAATAATAACCCCTGGGAACTATGTTACCCCAGAACAATAATAACCCCTGGGAACTATGTTACCCCAGAACAATAATAACCTCTGGGAACTATGTTGCCCCAGAACAATAATAACCCCTGGTAACTATGTTACCCCAGAACAATAATAACCTCTGGGAACTATGTTACCCCAGAACAATAATAACCTCTGGGAACTATGTTACCCCAGAACAATAATAACCCCTGGGAACTATGTTACCCCAGAACAATAATAACCTCTGGGAACTATGTTACCCCAGAACAATAATAACCTCTGGGAACTATGTTACCCCAGAACAATAATAACCTCTGGGAACTATGTTACCCCAGAACAATTACACACGATAAACAATTTATATATTCTGTGCATCAAACATATATATATAAATATACAAGTGTTTCCATACGATCGGTATGTACTTAAATACTTTAATAAAGACATGTTTTCCGCCCCGGGAAAATATTTAGAAACAGTTCAGTAAAAAGGGGCTCGTGAAAACTCACCTTTCTGTGAGTCGGGACGTGATACAATGAACTGCTATAAGCCTGGATCTGTAATATAATATCTAGTCGTTACTATATAATTCCCATAAATTAAATACGTATCAATCGGTACATCTGGGGACATTGTTAGCCCAGTACTGTACTCGATTCGGGGACAATGTTAACCCCGTGACACTTCTAAGGACTCAGATTGTGACATTGCTTAGAGTCTGACGGTCAAAATTATCATTTTTATGATTTCCTTGATTTGCGTGCCTAGCACGGTTATCCGTTTTTAGTTTCAAAAATGGGTTTGGTCACACCCGACCCAAAAATGGTGTTTGACTGTTAATTTAGTTAAAGTGATGAAATTAGATCTCGGTTTGGACACCCCGTTTGGCCGCGGGGCCCGTTTCCGTCATTTAGGTGCCGGAAACAGTAAAATCGGGTAAAATTACCCAAATCATCCGAATTATTTTCGGATGATTTATTTTTACTTAATTTACTTAGTTTTATGAAAATGGTCAATTTTTAGGTTTTTATATACCAGTCAGCTCGCTTATGCGAGTTTTGCCGGTTTACACGTTTTAAGCTTTAGAAATTTGTTTTTATGTTCTTTTTAGCACAAATAATTACCCGTTTAGTCTCGGGTCTTGAAATTTTGCACAAAACTTATTTTGACAGTAAGAAACTTTATAAAAATTTTCCAGATTTATTTTCTTATATTTACATTTATTTATCTATTTTTAAACCTTATTAAAACACTAAATATGTCAAAAATACCAAAAGACTTTAGAAAAATCCCAAATTTTTCTGGGATGATCCCTGCCATCCTCATAACTCCCTGGAATTTTTCCAGAACCCAAAACTCATTTTTCTAGCCATTTTCACAAAAACCGAGCTAGAAAGCTCTAGAACTCGTTTTACCGAAAAGCCCCCCTTAGACTTCTCCAACTGAGCTCAAATTTTGTGTGTGACTTTTATATGTTATAAAAAGCTTATCCTAAATTTTCCAGAATTTTTGCATCAAGTTTAGCTATTTTTCACCATTTTTGGCCAAAACCGAGCATTAAATTCACCAAATATTCATCTTTTATCCAAAAATTACCAAAAATTCACAGATCTCATATTTTCATGTGTAGATCATCTCTGTGAAATTTCGTGACCCGACTCTAAGCACGCTACAATCTGTCCAAAATAACTAAATCACACGAAAACCGAACTATCTTGTGTTTTCTAGCGTTAGATCGCAAAGATCTTGGTTTCTAGCCTTTGCTAGCCACTAGATACAACACTTACAAGCACAATAACACTATACCAAGCAAGTTACACCAACAATCAAACCATTTCTTTCATAGTGTCGGTTTTGATATAAAAACAAAGGTTTTAACCGTAAAAATCCGTTCTCGACTCTTTTTACTCATTTCTTGGACCAAGATCCCTTGTATAACATGTATACATCTCTTGATCATGCAAGAGTCGGTTTCATCTCGGGCTTTCACCCGTCTTTCACATGGAAAACTCATTTTACAAGATTTCAACCGTAAAATTTCGTTCTAAACTCTTTTAACTCATCACTTGGATCAAGATCCTTTGTATAACTTGTATACATCACTTGATCATGCGAGAATCGGTTTCAACTCGGGTTTTCACCCATTTTTAAATTTGAAACCTCCTTTTCTCAAGATCATGGAGTTAGAAACAAGATTCAAGCATCAAAACATATGTTATACCTTGTGTTCTTGGTTAAAAATGATGATCTTGATGAACACTTGAATGTATGGAAAGAGTTGAGAGAGTTTTGATAATGTAAAAAAGAAAAATGAAGTGATAATGTGTGTAAAAGGGGCCGGCCTAAGTGGTGGTGTGGGGGGGGGGCCCACATCTCAAACCATGGCCACACATTTGGATTACACAATCCGGATAATGTTGTGGATAGTCTGGTTCAGTTCGTTTCTCGTTTAAACTCGTAATTCGGCTTAAAACGAGCCTAAAATGGTCGTTTTTCGGGTTAAAATAAAATTTACATAAAACCGATTTAAAAACTTTAAAAACTTAAACCATGACATTAAAACATCATATTATTAATAATTACGCATCTTTTTCGGCTTGATCGATCGTCTCTTGCTTGGTTTGATGTTAAAGGTTTCGTTTACCGTACCGACGTACTAGTAAATCGAAATCCTTTCTCTGTGCTATAATTCACTTATCCCGAAGCATTAATACTTCGTAAATATCACTAAACATTATATACTTCGTCTATAATGTAATTCCCGATTCATTCGGGTTTCAATAATCGTTCATTGGTTAATTGTAATTCCAATACGATTCACTATATAATCAAGTATGATTCGTACTGTGAATCATATATACTCGTATAAACGTACTATAACTCATATAATTAGTATTAAATAACACGTAAATAGTATATTCCGGCTAGGGTATACCTGGATTTGCCGGAATCGTTACATTCTCCCCCGTTATAAAAATTTCGTCCTCGAAATTTTACGCGTCAACTACTTCCTTTTGAGGAAATAGGTGAGGGTATTTCTTCCGAAATTCATCCTTTCGTTCCCAAGTAAATTCTGGGCCTCGTTGCGAATTCCATCTAACTTTGACCAACGAGATCTTATTGTGTCTAAGTTGCTTGATCTTACCGTCCACTATTTCAATGGGCTCCTCTACGAAGTTGAGCCTATCACTTATATGAACACCCTCTAATGGTAACACCGATGTCTCATCCGACAGACACCTTTTCAAGTTCGACACGTGAAACACGTTGTGAACTGCACTCAGTTCATCAGGCAGTTCTAATCGGTATGCTACAGGACCGATTTTTGCAATAATGTCGAATGGTCCAATGTATCTCGGGGCTAACTTCCCCGCCTTTCCAAATCTAACCACACCCTTCCACGGGGATACTTTCAAATATACCTTTTCACCCTTCTCAAATGACAACGGTTTTCGACGGGTATCGGCATAACTCTTCTGCCGATCCCGCGCGGCTTTCAGGTTGTTCTTAATTTCAAGAATCTTGCTGGTCGTCTCCTGGACCAGATCCGATCTAATGACCTGCGAGTCACCCACTTCAGACCAGCAAAGTGGTGATCGGCACTTCCGTCCATACAATGCTTCATAAGGTGCTGCCTTTATACTGCTATGGTAGCTGTTATTATAGGAAAATTCAACGAGTGGGAGATGTTGATCCCAATTTCCCTTAAAGTCCAGTACGCAGGCACGAAGCAAATCCTCCAAAGTTTGAATGGTCCTCTCAGACTGACCATCGGTCTGAGGGTGGTAAGCTGTGCTTAGGTCAATACGTGTTCCCAATGCTTCTTGGACAGCTTGCCAAAGTTTGGAGGTGAAATGGCTATCCCTATCGGAGATGATCGAGATGGGGATGCCATGACGAGACACTATTTCATTTATATAAATTTGCGCAAGTCTCTCGGTGTTATAATTATTTCTAATCGGAATAAAATGTGCCGATTTGGTTAATCGATCCACGATTACCCAAATTGCATCATGTCCCCGGGATGTCTTAGGGAGGTGTGTCACGAAATCCATTGTGATTTGCTCCCACTTCCATTCAGGAATTTCCGGTTGTTGTAACATCCCCGAAGGTTTCTGGTGCTCCGCCTTAACCCTCGCACACGTCGTACACTTGCCGACGTAAGTGGCTATATCCTTTTTCATACCCGGCCACCAGTAGAACTCCTTCGCATCCTTATACATCTTATCCGATCCCGGATGTATGGAATATTTTGATTTATGTGCTTCGTCCATGATCAATTCACGAAGGTCATGGAGGGTCGGAATCCAAATCCTATTTTTGAAATAGAGAATTTCGTCCACACGCTGTTCGAAATTCTTCTCATTCCCGTAAAGTCCTTCTTTATCCAATTGGTCCTCTTTCAACGCCTCGCGTTGAGTGACTCGAATCAAATCCGAAAGGTTTGACCGGACTATCATCCCCAACGCCCGCACTCGCAATGGTTTAACCCGATCCTTCCTACTCAAGGCATCGGCTACGACGTTAGCCTTGCCGGGGTGATATCGAATGTCACAGTCATAGTCACTCAGCAACTCGACCCATCTTCGTTGCCTCATATTCAGTTCTTTCTGATCGAATATGTGTTGCAAACTTTTATGATCAGTGAAGATGGTGCACTTTGTACCGTAGAGATAGTGTCTCCAGATTTTAAGTGCAAAGATGACTGCTCCCAGTTCCAAGTCATGAGTAGTGTAGTTTTTCTCATGAACTTTTAACCGTCGAGACGCATAGGCTATGACCTTTTTATTTTGCATCAACACGCATCCTAACCCTTTACGGGATGCGTCACAATATACAACAAATCCATCGTCTCCGTCGGGGAGACTTAAGATTGGCGCTTGGCACAATCTTTGTTTTAGCGTTTGAAACGCCGTTTCCTGGTCTTCACCCCATTCATACTTCCGATCCTTTTGAGTCAGGAGGGTTAAAGGTTGGGCGATGCTGGAAAAGTTCTCTATAAATCGACGATAGTATCTAGCTAAGCCTAAGAATTGGCGGATTTCCTTTGGAGATTTAGGCGCTTGCCAATTCTTAATTGCTTCAACCTTACTCGGATCAACGTGTATTCCTTGGTGGTTTATAACGTGACCGAGGAATTGCACCTCTTGTAACCAGAAGTTACACTTGGAGAATTTCGCAAATAACTTCTCCTGATCCAGGAGCTCTAAAACTAACTTTAAGTGTTGCTCGTGCTCTTCTTTACTCTTCGAGTATATCAAAATATCGTCAATAAATACAATGACGAATTTGTCGAGATAGGGTTTACAGACTCGATTCATGAGATCCATGAATACTGCTGGCGCATTTGTTAGCCCAAAAGGCATAACTAAGAATTCGTAATGGCCGTAGCGAGTCCGGAATGCGGTTTTTGGGATATCCTCCTCCTGAATTCTAACCTGATGGTATCCCGATCTAAGATCTATTTTTGAAAAGTAGCTCGCACCTTGTAGTTGGTCGAACAGATCATCGATTCGGGGGAGGGGATACCTATTTTTGATTGTCAACTTGTTCAATTCCCTGTAATCAATGCACATTCTAAGGCTCCCGTCCTTCTTTTTCACGAATAAAACAGGTGCACCCCACGGGGAATAACTGGGACGTATAAATCCTTTATCCAACAATTCCTGCAACTGGTTGGATAATTCTTGCATCTCGGATGGTGCAAGTCGGTAGGGCGCCTTAGCAACAGGGCCAGCTTGTGGTAACAGATCGATTCTGAATTCGACCTGTCGGGTTGGCGGTAATCCAGGAAGTTCCTCTGGAAAAACTTGTGGAAATTCGCGTACCACGGGAATATCGTCCACCCGTTTTTCCTCAGAATCAGCGGCCGTCAGGCTCGCTAGATACGCCACACATCCCTGACGTATATATTTCAACACCTTGAGGTGGGATATAAATGGTATCATGGTGCCGGATTTTTCTCCTTGCACTAATACCTCCTCGTCATCCGACACTCGGATCTTGACGATTTTCTTTTCACAGTTTATTTCTACCCTGTTACGTGCTAACCAATCCATTCCCACTATTACGTCAAAACTACCCAGTTCTACTGAGTCGATCAGGAAGGATTGTTCGTTCAGAATAAAAGGGCAATTCCGAACTATCCGATTAACTATCATGGTTTTACCGTTAGCGACTTCTACGGTGTAAGGTTCTATGGTTTCACCAATAGGAAGGTTTGCTATCGAAAGGAATCTAACGGAGACAAAACTTCTATCGGCGCCTGTATCAAATAATACAGAAGCGTAATGATCAGAGACGAGGAAGGTACCTGTCACTACGCTGGGGTCCTGGCGCGCCTCGTTCGCCCCCATCACGAATGCTCGGCCTCGCGCCGGATTGGACGACGATGCCTGACCCGTGAGTTGTCTCCCGTTTCCTCCCTGGTTCAGTTTCGGGCAGTTCCTTTTGAGGTGATCCGTGCCGCCGCATTCGTAGCAAGCACGGCTAGTGGTCACCGTCTGGTTTCCTTGCGGGTTCTGCTGTCGGGCTGGTTGAGTTCTAAATGGTTGCGCACGAATAGGTTGTGGTTGTCGGTTCAGGTTGTTTAGATTTGTCTTACAATTTGGTGCGTAGTGTCCAATCCTGCCACACCGGTGGCACACCACCTCTTTGCACACGCCACCATGGTGGTAACCACATTTCCCGCACTTAGGAAACGTTCCCTTCTGCGGTTCTCGCTTCCCGCCCGAACTAGTCATGGCATAGCTCTGGGCAGCGGGTCTAGCTCGTTTGCTTTGCTGCTTTTCCTGGATTCTATGGTCATGTGTACCCCGTTTTCCCCCAGCGGATTCTCCTGTCACCTTTAGTGATCCGCTCCGTAAGAAATCATACGTGACAATGCCAGCCTGTGTCACTGCCCTTTCATACGTCTGGTGTCCCCCCGCGTTGACTATACTCCTCACTACTGGAGTAAGTCCCCAAATATAACGTTCCACCCTCTTCGCCTCCGGGGTGACCAACCATGGTACTAATCGTGACAGTTCGTTAAACCGATTGGTATAACCCAAGTGGTCCGCCCCCTTCATCTCCAGATTCCACAACTCATTTTCCAGTTTCTGTAATTCATTCTTTGGGCAGAAATGTTCCAACACAAGAGCCTTAAGTTCCGTCCAGGTCATGTGGTTTGTCGCCGCCTGACCTCGAGTCTGTACTATGGTGTTCCACCATGTCAAGGCATGGTCGGTGAATGTACAGGTGGGGTACTTAACGACACAATCCTCGGGACAGTTGCTGATATTCACCACTGATTCTATTTTCTCTATCCATTTAACTAACCCATTCGGTCCTTCAGACCCGCTAAACTCTAATGGCTTGCACAACATAAAATCCTTGATCGAACATCCCCTGGATGCACGAATTGGTTCAGTACGGTTTGTCTCTACCGTAGGTATAGGGCCATTGCTGTCAGTAACGACCACCCTAGGCGGTGCGTCATTACTCGGAATAGTGTTATCATTCCTTGGAGGATTAGCGTTTTGTTCCCCGTCATTATTTATGGGCGTTTGATTGCTCGGAGGGGTTGGATTGGTCGAGTTATTAATACTGGCGGCGATGCGCGATACTATATCCGGTATCGCCGCCTCCAACTGTTGAGCAATCAAACGGCTCACATCTACTTCCGATATTTTAGTTGATCGTTTCGGTGCCATTCTACACAACAATAAGAAATATATATAATCAATACCACCTCGAATTATAAAACACAATACATATTTCATTCATTAGTAAACATTGATACATATTACACAAACATCAGTTTACATACTTTCCAGTCAACATTACACAACTAAGTTTTAATACAAGGGCCCTATGTCGGTATCATCTCGACATAACCCGTAAAAGGGGTCAGTGCTTGAATGATACCCAAAAGTATCTATAATGATTATGCCCCAAAAGAGACCCACCCTAGGGGCCAGTGGTTGTATCATAACTAATCAAGATTCACTCCATGTTAGTATCACCACTAACTACTTACACAGAGTATCAAAAAAATGGTCCCTGTCTATCCCCAAACTCGAAACAACTAAACATGGAGGTAAACCAACCCCACCAACATCGCCACCAGCACCACTAACACCGCCATCAGAACCCGAACTCGGGTTTCCATCTGGCCGATCAACCAGTGGGAGTATGAGCACTCCCTCTTTAACTAGTCAATAGCATACTGGTGGTCCAGTATGCAGTCCCCGAGGTACGTCCGCCTCTGTACCCCCACGACCAGGGCGGCAGAGTGCTCGTTCACCTGTTCGGTGAGCACACGTAGCCAGGCCGCCAAGTCCCGTTCCTGCCTTGGAAGACCCCACACAGGTAGGGTCGCAGGCTCGGGCTGGGGGCGGGAGGACTCGCCCCTATGGTAAGTGGATCTGGGTGGGGTAAAGGTCGGTGGGACACGCGGAATGCTGATCCGCGCCGTAAGACGGGGACCAAATCCCTGAGGGACAGAGGTGGCCTGCGGTGCGAGTGGAGTAGGGGATCTGACGATCCGGGCCGGGGAGGACTGGCTCGAGCTCCTGTGACTCGCCTCGCTAGGCTCGGAGTCGGATGACACGTGTAGGCTCCCGGAGTTTCCGGGGCTAACCTCCTCCGGATCCTCCTCTACTGATAAGCTATGCGGGCTTGACATTTTTACCTGCACACAAGTTAATAAGCATATAGTTCTTTCCATAGTGTAATTCATAATCAAATTAATACATACTTATTTATACAACTTTACCACATAATAATATTATCATATATTTACACATATGTTGCCAATTTTACCTATTTAAAGTTCCTCGTGACTTCCCCTGAATTCTCCCGTGCAGACAAGTCTGTTATTATGGTCCGGACCATAATAACTCACTTGTCCATCCAAGTTCATCCAGATCCCGTCACAATAAATTATTAGTTGATATTCAGATCCTATAATACTTGAGCTACTGGTTATATTTTAGGTATCTCTTTCAGACATCCTAATTCTTTATAACCAATGGCTCTGATACCAAGTTCTGTAACACCCCGTAACCGCAGCGGAAACGTACACGGGATGCAACAGACACATCTGATATCAACAGCATTGCTTATAAAGAAAATACCACTACATTAATTTATATAATATTACATTGTTGCTAATTCGTTACTGTCTAGGTGTTACACACGAGTTTTACCGATAAGACATTAATATATTCATTACAAAATATAGATCAGCAAGCTTCCAACAAGTAGCACAGATCATTAAGCACATTTCAATCATTCCATCTTGGGCATACCTAGAAAACATGTAAGAAAACGGGTCAACTACGAATAGTTGGTGAGTTTCACTAATTTAAATAAACACTGACAGATCATTTTATAACCATTTATTAGCAATGAAATTATGCTGGGAACTATGTTACCCCAGAACAATAATAACCTCTGGGAACTACGTTACCCCAGAACAATAATAACCCCTGGGAACTATGTTACCCCAGAACAATAATAACCCCTGGGAACTAAGTTACCCCAGATCAATAATAACCTCTGGGAACTACGTTACCCCAGAACAATAATAACCCCTGGGAACTATGTTACCCCAGAACAATAATAACCTCTGGGAACTATGTTACCCCAGAACAATAATAACCCCTGGGAACTATGTTACCCCAGAACAATAATAACCTCTGGGAACTATATTACCCCAGAACAATAATAACCCCTGGGAACTATGTTACCCCAGAACAATAATAACCTCTGGGAACTATGTTACCCCAGAACAATAATAACCTCTGGGAACTATGTTACCCCAGAACAATAATAACCTTTGGGAACTATGTTACCCCAGAACAATTACACACGATAAACAATTTATATATTCTGTGCATCAAACATATATATATAAATATACAAGTGTTTCCATACGATCGGTATGTACTTAAATACTTTAATAAAGACATGTTTTCCGCCCCGGGAAAATATTTAGAAACAGTTCAGTAAAAAGGGGCTCGTGAAAACTCACCTTTCTGTGAGTCGGGACGTGATACAATGAACTGCTATAAGCCTGGATCTGTAATATAATATCTAGTCGTTACTATATAATTCCCATAAATTAAATACGTATCAATCGGTACATCTGGGGACATTGTTAGCCCAGTACTGTACTCGATTCGGGGACAATGTTAACCCCGTGACACTTCTAAGGACTCAGATTGTGACATTGCTTAGAGTCTGACGGTCAAAATTATCATTTTTATGATTTCCTTGATTTGCGTGCCTAGCACGGTTATCCGTTTTTAGTTTCAAAAATGGGTTTGGTCACACCCGACCCAAAAATGGTGTTTGACTGTTAATTTAGTTAAAGTGATGAAATTAGATCTCGGTTTGGACACCCCGTTTGGCCGCGGGGCCCGTTTCCGTCATTTAGGTGCCGGAAACAGTAAAATCGGGTAAAATTACCCAAATCATCCGAATTATTTTCGGATGATTTATTTTTACTTAATTTACTTAGTTTTATGAAAATGGTCAATTTTTAGGTTTTTATATACCAGTCAGCTCGCTTATGCGAGTTTTGCCGGTTTACACGTTTTAAGCTTTAGAAATTTGTTTTTATGTTCTTTTTAGCACAAATAATTACCCGTTTAGTCTCGGGTCTTGAAATTTTGCACAAAACTTATTTTGACAGTAAGAAACTTTATAAAAATTTTCCAGATTTATTTTCTTATATTTACATTTATTTATCTATTTTTAAACCTTATTAAAACACTAAATATGTCAAAAATACCAAAAGACTTTAGAAAAATCCCAAATTTTTCTGGGATGATCCCTGCCATCCTCATAACTCCCTGGAATTTTTCCAGAACCCAAAACTCATTTTTCTAGCCATTTTCACAAAAACCGAGCTAGAAAGCTCTAGAACTCGTTTTACCGAAAAGCCCCCCTTAGACTTCTCCAACTGAGCTCAAATTTTGTGTGTGACTTTTATATGTTATAAAAAGCTTATCCTAAATTTTCCAGAATTTTTGCATCAAGTTTAGCTATTTTTCACCATTTTTGGCCAAAACCTAGCATTAAATTCACCAAATATTCATCTTTTATCCAAAAATTACCAAAAATTCACAGATCTCATATTTTCATGTGTAGATCATCTCTGTGAAATTTCGTGACCCGACTCTAAGCACGCTACAATCTGTCCAAAATAACTAAATCACACGAAAACCGAACTATCTTGTGTTTTCTAGCGTTAGATCGCAAAGATCTTGGTTTCTAGCCTTTGCTAGCCACTAGATACAACACTTACAAGCACAATAACACTATACCAAGCAAGTTACACCAACAATCAAACCATTTCTTTCATAGTGTCGGTTTTGATATAAAAACAAAGGTTTTAACCGTAAAAATCCGTTCTCGACTCTTTTTACTCATTTCTTGGACCAAGATCCCTTGTATAACATGTATACATCTCTTGATCGTGCAAGAGTCGGTTTCATCTCGGGCTTTCACCCGTCTTTCACATGGAAAACTCATTTTACAAGATTTCAACCGTAAAATTTCGTTCTAAACTCTTTTAACTCATCACTTGGATCAAGATCCTTTGTATAACTTGTATACATCACTTGATCATGCGAGAATCGGTTTCAACTCGGGTTTTCACCCATTTTTACATTTGAAACCTCCTTTTCTCAAGATCATGGAGTTAGAAACAAGATTCAAGCATCAAAACATATGTTATACCTTGTGTTCTTGGTTAAAAATGATGATCTTGATGAACACTTGAATGTATGGAAAGAGTTGAGAGAGTTTTGATAATGTAAAAAAGAAAAATGAAGTGATAATGTGTGTAAAAGGGGCCGGCCTAAGTGGTGGTGTGGGGGGGGCCCACATCTCAAACCATGGCCACACATTTGGATTACACAATCCGGATAATGTTGTGGATAGTCTGGTTCAGTTCGTTTCTCGTTTAAACTCGTAATTCGGCTTAAAACGAGCCTAAAATGGTCGTTTTTCGGGTTAAAATAAAATTTACATAAAACCGACTTAAAAACTTTAAAAACTTAAACCATGACATTAAAACATCATATTATTAATAATTACGCATCTTTTTCGGCTTGATCGATCGTCTCTTGCTTGGTTTGATGTTAAAGGTTTCGTTTACCGTACCGACGTACTAGTAAATCGAAATCCTTTCTCTGTGCTATAATTCACTTATCCCGAAGCATTAATACTTCGTAAATATCACTAAACATTATATACTTCGTCTATAATGTAATTCCCGATTCATTCGGGTTTCAATAATCGTTCATTGGTTAATTGTAATTCCAATACGATTCACTATATAATCAAGTATGATTCGTACTGTGAATCATATATACTCGTATAAACGTACTATAACTCATATAATTAGTATTAAATAACACGTAAATAGTATATTCCGGCTAGGGTATACCTGGATTTGCCGGAATCGTTACAGGACATATGAAGAGAAGACAGACGACGAATCTTGTTAGATCCGTAGAAAACATTACTATAAAAGGGAGGAGGGGTAGAGGACGACCTAAATTGACGTGGGATGAGAGGATTAAACATGATTTGATAGACTTAAACCTTTCCGAGGACATGGTTGAAGATAGGAACTCTTGGAGAAGTAGAATTAAGGTTAAGGATTTTTATGAAGAAAGGAATTCCTCAGGACTTCTATTTACCTTATTTTGGCCACATATATAGTATTAGTATTATTATTATTATTAGTATCATTCTTCCCATATATATAATATTAGTATATTCTTTCCATATATATATATATTATTACTGTTGAACTTGGATTTCCTCTGTATTGTTTTATATATATATGTACTTTAGAGCTGAGGGTCTCTCTGGAAGCCACCTCTTTATCCCTTTGGATAGAGGTACGGTGTGCCTACATCCCACCCTCCCCAGACCCTACCTATAGCTTTGCTGTTGGTGGGACTTTACTTGGTATGATTGATTGATTGATTGATTGATTGATTATGAACTTGATTGAGTTTTGTTATTTAATCTTGTTTACCTTGCCAATGATTGTTTAAACCGTTTGTGTTCTTGATTATTGAATTTTGCATCACTTATCTGGTTGGATTCATCAACATTTAGGACTAGGTTCTTGTGTCATTGAACTAATAACCGCTACTCATTGCAACCTAATTGATTTTCATAATATAAAACTAGTAATTTGGTAGACCGAGTTCAATTGTGCCAACAATTCGGTTAGAGTATCGTTTGTCATCACAACCCAACTATCAGGTCTAGTAATTACTGCGCATTTAATTTATCTGAATATGTGAATAGTTGGTCATCGCATTACCGGAACCTGAAGTGAATCGTTTTCCCATAATTGTTTAAAGCTTTAAAAGTAATCGTGTGTTCTTAATCATCTTTATAAAATGCTTAACATCGACTGTCCGCCTAATTTAGTAATTAATAAAATATGAGTTTTACTTGCATTTTCTATTGATTTCCTCTATATACGACCTTACTTACTAATACTAGTTATAGGTATTTAAGATTATGAATACTTCTTTTGATTAAAGCACGACATCTACGTCATATGTTCGCTTATCCATCACAATTGGTGGATATCAAGATTTTATTACGCCACCTAAATTATTCATGGATATTCTTGAGAATTTTTCGTGCTATAATGGAGACCTAATTCAGGTAATCTTCTTCCATTAGCTTTAATTTTATTTTATTATTTGAAATGGATTAGTGTTTTCCTGATCGTCTTGATATAGTCTTAATACATGTTATTTTAATTTATCTTTTAATTATAATCAATGAATTTTTTTTATCAAATTACAAATGCACTCATGCATTTTGGTAACTAGGAGTCGTTTATTTCCGTTGATCAATTATTACTAAGCTGCTTTTTTTAAGTTTGAGAGTCATACTTTTTTAAATCAATTTTGACTCATTAACACATTTCCTAATATATCTCAATTTTATTAACTATCTTACTTTGCTACTGCATATGAGGCCGAACGTAGTGGGCAAAGAAAGCGGGCAAATTTGGACGCAGACACCGACCCCAGGCGATTTTTGGGGCGATAGGGGGGGGACTATTTCTCGCCTGGCTTCTGTTTGTATATTTAATATTATATATGTTTGTGAGTGTGATATACATATATATATGTATGTATATATATAGGGTTACAACACCATTACACCCCAAAAACAAAAACCTATCATTTGTTAATCGGGCACCACATGGCGCAAATCACCCCATTTTGTAGCCCCTCCACTACACATGGCATGATATATGAATTTACCTTGATTTCCGGCTAATTTGAATTAAACAACAAGGTTTGAAATCATTTTAGAACTTTATAATCTATAAAATATCATACCACATATCATTTCTCATATTCGTTTCTACCGTAATACTTTTAATTTAATTCTTAAGGTAAGCTTTTTATAATTATAATACTATTTGATTTATAGTTTTAATAATTTACTTATTTTTAGTGATTTGAAAGGTATCTTAATCTTCTTCATGTCCTATGAGATCTCTCTTATCTATCTCAGTTTGGTTTCAATGTGTGGTTTTATATATTCTTGTAATTCTACTAATGTTTCTTGTCTTAATCTTGTATTTTGTCATAGGTTTTGTTAGATGCTTATACGATAATTATCAATAGTTCTATCATCTGCTTGTTTATTGGGACTTCAACTTACGATACTTACAAATCCCACATTAGGAACATAGTTTAATTCTGTAATATTAATTGTATATTTTTTTCTGTAATATTAATTGTTGACTTATGTACTAATGAGCATAGTTTACACTCCAACAGGTTAAGGATCATCATATTTAGTTAACTCAAATTTGTAAAAAAAGAGTTATGTTATAAATATATATTATTATGGTTATCAATACCTAATATAGATTAAGCTTATTCTCTAAGTTATCTTTTCCTATATATACATATCATTGTATCTTATTGTTATACACACCATATTAATGAAATCTCAATCTTTCTCCCTACATCTCTTTCTCACATGTTTAGCTATTAGGCTAGCTTGTTTCAAACACGTTATCAGCACGAGTTGCTTTTTGAGTTAGATCGATCGGGTCATCATAAGGTAAGTGAATTGTATAATCAATTTATTATTGTTTTTATTCTCTAAAAAAACATAAACTATATTGAGTTGAATCAAGACCTATATTTATTGTTTTTAATACGGTTATAAATCATGTATTGTTCAAGAAATTAAACCTTGATTGATTAATGTTTAACTTTTAAAATAGATATTTACGTCATAAGATTTGAAAAAAAAAATCCTTCTAGCTAGGAATAAAAACACAGCATATCATATTTGTGCCTCTGGTGCTTTTCAAATACTGTTGCGTTATTTTACACATCCATGAAATCGATTTTAAATAAATAATCATATAAATTATTAGAGTCGAAGTTGATTAGAAGCTACTATCTATACTTCATCGGATCTTTATGATAATTATATTATATTGTAAATATAATACACTCTATTATGATATATATTTTATAAAGATCAAAACTAATGGTTAACTAATAATTTGTTCTATCACTCTATGAACTGATAATTTAGTTGGAAATATATGACCAATATATTTGCTTATTAAAAGTAAATTAAAGTTCTTATTAAAAAAAAGAAAATAAAAAAATAAATTAGCATCGCATGTAAATTTGTTTACAATTTTGGTTTTCTGTTTTTTTTTTCTTTTACCAAACCACATGATTAAGATGATTTTTGGTTTGCTTCACTCATATGTCTTAGAAATATTATTTTATTAGATAGATTTACATTTAATTTACGAGATAATGATTGTTTTGCTTATCTCTAGACATTATGGTGTTTAAGTAAAAACATTTTTTCCTGCAAACTTTTATATATAGCCAAGCACTTGGAATATATATTACTATGAAGTTTATTTTAAGTTAGTTAAAGAAGATTTTCATGCTTTAATATAATAATAATATGATTCTGAAACCAAATTACATTTACCCCACTTAAATTAGTAAATATTATCTTTCTTGTTATAAATATATATTGAGCTGCATGAAGATATTGTTATATTAATACTATAAATAAGTGTGATACACGGTAAAAAAAAATTGTAATTTAGATTGTTCGTGACTATGTGTGCGTTTTAATTCCATGGTAGCTATCTTTGTTGCATATAACTCCATAAGTCTCAATGCTATTAAACTAAAATCGTTATAATTGTTTAAGCAAGAGTTCGTAAGATGTTTAGCAAGTAATGATAAATATCAATTAATTGATGCCAGATTTGAATAAATAGAAATCAAAGTCATTTATCCCTTTTTGTAATTGGTAAATACACATTGTGTTTAATTTTGAGATGACTTTTGACCTTAATATACAAGTATTTGTTGATTCAATAATTGTAATTGACATAGTTGTTTACACATAAAGTTTTGTTATAGCTTGCCTAATAATATGTTATAATGTCATGTATCTACTATTATAATAAACAAAAATGATGATTCAACCACATATTTTCTAATTAGCCTAATATGTTGCCAGGTGGTATCACTATCTTTTCATCTTTAATTCTTAATTATTTTATTAAAATAAATAATTAAAAACCTTCCATAATTTATCCATTTATCTATATCATATCAACACACCATAATTCTAACTTGAATTTTCCCATGAAATTTATTTTTAACAAAGAGAAATGTTTCCTATTAATATCCTTCTACAATATATATTTTAAAAGTTTATATAATATTTCATTGTTTTTTTTTAATTTAATGACTTATACAAAATAATAGTTTTAATATTTTTATATTAAAAAGTGAATACTTTCAATTTTATACTTAATCTTATTTTTAATTTAAACTATAAACTACATTTAACACTTTAATTCTTAAAAACCATTCATGATTTATAAAATCTCACTTTCCGACTATAATTATAACTTCTATTATATTCCAAACAAAATAATAATAATAAAAACAACATGCTAAAAAACATAGAAACTAATTTTTATATAATCTTACTATCATATGTATTTTTTATTAAAATTGGTTTATTTCACATAAAAAACAAATGTTTAAATGTTATAAGTTTTGGACAACCATCCAACAATGGTAATTTTCATTGTCGGTCATGCGGTATTACATGTTCATGTGAATCAAATCTAGATAAATACCTTTCAGGAAAAATACAAGTGAATTTGACCAAAACATCTAATTGTCGTTATCCGAAACTTATAATGGTGTCATGTTGTTTGGGATGTTTGGTTGCTTTAAAAAAGTGAAGTTGTTTTCTATATTTAAGATCATATTTTTATGTTTTAAAGTACTTTTTCAGTTTTTGTGGATTAACATTGTTTTAAACTTTTGTGGGGTGTTTGGGTAAGCTTTTAGATTTGTTTTTTTTTGCTTATTTGAAAAGCAAAAATCACTTTTGAAAAACTCTATTTTGAAGCTTTTGGAGGAGCTTTTCCAAACACCTTTTGTTTTTCAACAAACAAATAGCAAATAAGCAAGTTTTAGAAGCTTACCCAAACACCCCCTTAGTATCCAATGTTATGCTTATATATATATATATATATATATATTTAAATGAACCCATATATTAATTTATATTGCTTTATAATATTATATATTTATTTAAACGTTGTGTATTGTTTATTTAAGTATTTGTATGAGTTGTATCAATCTTTTGTAATAAACACTATTCTTCTTAAAAATATAAATCCCTATATTAAAGGGGTGTTTGGGATTCCTTATTTTAGTTACTTATATCTTATAACTTATGTGTTATAAGTAAAAAGGTGTTTGGAAAAGTTAGGTTTTGTGAGTGTATAAGGTATAAGTTACAAGTTTGTAAC
>NW_027503346.1:0-43879 GCF_021521415.1 Bidens hawaiensis
AGGGGCAGTTTCAGCCATGACTGACGTGTTGGAGCTCCGGGGGAGCTTCAACGGGCCTTCAGGTTAATTGATGAGAAGGCGGTGGCAACTAGTAGAAGTTTAATGTTCAGATTACAGAAGTACAATCAGGAGTGCAGACGAGAGTACTCAAGGCCTTCCGAGTGGGAGATTGTTGGGTTCGTAGGCCTTGTTGGCCCGGTTTATTATATGAAGTCAAAAGAGGAGACGGGTGTGGGCGGTCGGGCCCAAGCCCGGCCCCGGTTTAGATTTCTTGCATAATAATTTACTAACCCTAGTTCAGTCTCTATATAAACAACATTATGTACTTGTAATATTTTGGTCACTCAATAAAGAAATACCTAGTTGCCACCCGTGGACGTAGGTCAGTTTAGACCGAACCACGTTAAATCCTCGTGTTCGTTTATTGCTTTCGTGGCGTGTTCAGTTTCGTGTGTGCGTTTAATCCTAACAAGTTCCACGCCAACCACATATGCATGTTATACGTAGCATGTGGCTGTTTCGTCACAAGTTCAAATCGAACAGTACATTGGAATGCTACAAAGCTCGATTGGTATGCGATGGTCGAACCCAACAACTTCGTATGAATTGCGGTGTAAACATTAAGCCCGGTTGTTAAACCGGCTACCATACGAACAGTTTTATCACTTGCTTTGGCTCAATCATGGCTAATACATCAACTGGATGTCTCTAATGCTTTCTTACATGGCACACTTGTTGGGTTCATAGGCCTTGTTGACCCGGTTATTATATGAAGTCAAAAGAGGAGACGGGTGTGGGCGGGTCGAGCCCAAGCCCGGCCCGGTTTAGAATTCTTGCATAATAATTTACTAACCCTAGTTCAGTCTATATATAAACAACATTATGTACTTGTAATATTGGGTCACTCAAAAAAGATATTACCTAGTTGCCACCCGTGGACGTAGGTCAGTTTAGGACCGAACCACGTTAAAATCCTCGTGTTCGTTTATTGCTTTCGTGTCGTGTTCGGTTTCGTGTGTGCGTTTAATCCTACAAGTGGTATCTAGAGCTTAGGTTCGGATCACACGAAGAACACGGTGAACCAGTTCCGCGTGTCGCCAGCCGCACCAGTGATCGGGGCTAGGGTTCCGCCGCGTTACCACTAACTGCTGCTAGGGTTTCGCTGCCACCAGTTGCCACAGGTCAGATTTCAGGTTGTCGATCTAGGTTTTCGGTTGTTGGCAGCTAGCCGACGTATCTAGCGATCGACCGGAAGGTTGAAAAGAAGGCAGAAGTTTAGCGAGTCGAGATCCTACTTTGCAAAGTACGAGTCAATAACAACGAATCAAGATCCTATTTTCGTTGAAGAACAGTTTCAAGTCAGAAGAAATTTAAAGAAACTTAGAACCAGTGCCAACCGCGTTTGTCAGGTTTATCGTTTCAGTTTAAAGTTACAGTTTCTGATTTTCAGTTCGATATTCCGCTGCGTATAAATAGGTTGATTTTTTAACAGAGTTCAGTAGAACAATCGTTAAGTTCAGGCTCGTGTTGCTGTGTCTGTCTCTGTTTTATCCAGTTTTTCGTTTTAGTCATTGCCATGGCAAAGACGGAAAGGTTTCGATACAGAAGTTTGACGGACAGAAGTTCGGTTGGTGGAAGATGCAGATTGAGGCACTACTTTGTCAGAAAGACTTGGATGTAGTGTTCGAGGATGAAAAACCAGAAAAGTTGTCAGAAGCAGATTGGAAGAAGTTAGACAAGAAAGCTAGGGCTTGTATTACATTGTCGTTGTCGGAAGATGTGGCGTTTAACGTCATGAAAGAAACCACAGCCCGTGGTATGATGGACGCACTATCCAACATGTATGAGAAGCCTTCGGCAGCGAATAAGGTCTATCTTATCAGAGAGCTAGTGACAACTCGAATGAAAGAGGGTGGGGTCAGTTACAACTCATATCAATAATCTTAATTCGATCTTGTCCCGCTTAGTGTCAGTTGACATTATGTTTGATGATGAAGTTCAAGGCCTCTTGTTATTATCCTCTTTGCCCGACAGTTGGTCGCAAACAGTGACTGCAGTTTGTAGTTCGTTTACAAATATTACTTTCGATGGGATTCGAGATCTGATTCTGGGGAGAAGATTCAAGACGCAGAAGTTCAGGTGAATCATTAGGCAATATGCTAGTCACAGAGAGTGAGAGCAGGAGAAAACAGCGAGGGCAGTGGGAACAGGAAGAGGAGTCAGTCTAAGACTCGTAAGGATATTGAATGTTGGGGTTGTAAAGAGAAAGGACACTTCAGGAATCAGTGTCCGAATGGTAAGAAAGAGGTGAACGTTACAGAAGACGACACAGATGACGGGGGTCAGTAGTGATGAGGCTTTGGTTTGTAGTGTTGAGAGTAGCGTTGATGCTTGGGTGATGGATTCTGGTGCATCGTTTCATGCCACTCACTGTAGTGAAACGATGAAGAATCTTAAATTTGGGGATTTTGGAAAGGTTCGACTAGCGAATGATGATATTTTAGAGGTTACGGGTATGGGAGACGTTGATTTGATAACTTCAGCCGGTACTTCTTGGACTTTGAAAGACGTGAGGGTTATTCCAAGTTTGAAGAAACGTTTGATATCAGTTGGGCAGTTGGATGACCAAGGGCACGATGTTAAGTTCGGGAATGGGCAGTGGAAAGTAGTCAAAGGGAATCTCGTGGTTGCTCGTGGCAAGAAAATGGGTTCGTTGTATATGGTCGATATGTCACCGAAAGGAGTGGATCCAGTTTTGGTGAAAGACAAAGTCCGGTTCACAGAATCTCGTGGGCAGAAGAAGGTTCGTTTTGCAAGTAACAAACCCAGAGCCAAAGTGAAGATTCAGGATGAACGAGCTAGGAAGGTTAAATCAGTTGGGGGACATCGTGACAGTGGGAGCACAGGTCGTGTTTCAGTTACAGTTCCAGGTCGACAGTGGATTAAGAAAACCAGTATTCCAGCTGTAAAAGTCTCTCCAATGAATTACTTGCTGAATATGGAGAGTGTTTGTTCTCAGGTTATCTCAGGATCCGGTAGTTCGTTACAGTGGGAGCCGGTAGGGACAGAGAATGGGTCAGGGGCAGTTTCAGCCGTGACTGACGTGTTGGAGCTCCGGGGAGCTTCAACGGGCCTTCAGGTTAATTGATGAGAAGGCGGTGGCAACTAGAAGAAGTTTAATGTTCAGATTACAGAAGTACAATCAGGAGTGCAGACGAGAGTACTCAAGGCCTCCGAGTGGAAGATTGTTGGGTTCGTAGGCCTTGTTGACCCGGTTTATTATATGAAGTCAAAAGAGGAGACGGGTGTGGGCGGTCGGGCCCAAGCCCGGCCCGGTTTAGATTTCTTGCATAATAATTTACTAACCCTAGTTCAGTCTATATATAAACAACATTATGTACTTGTAATATTGGTCACTCAAAAAAGATATACCTAGTTGCCACCCGTGGACGTAGGTCAGTTTAGACCGAACCACGTTAAATCCTCGTGTTCGTTTATTGCTTTCGTGTCGTGTTCGGTTTCGTGTGTGCGTTTAATCCTAACAACACTCAATGAAACAGTTTACATGTATCAACCCATGGGGTTTTGACATCAAAATTACCCGGACCACGTGTGTCTTCCCAAAAAGTTGCTTTATGGACTTAAGTAAGCCCGAGGCCATGGTACCAACGGTTCACCGATTTTGTGACTACACTGGGTTTAACTCTAAGTAAATGTGATAACTCCTTATCTGTGTATCACTATGGTCGTGACGTTGCTTATCAAATCATTTGCGTGAATGACATCATCCCCACGACGTCTTCTGATGCCTTACGAATTACACTCATGGAAAGCCTCAAAAATGAATTCGCCATGAAGGATCTTGGCCCCTAAGTTATTTTCTCGGGCTCACGATCTCTCTCCAAGGCAATGAGAAGTTTTTATCAAAAAGCGTATGCACTTGATATTATTAAACGGGTCGGGATAGAACCTTGCAAATCTGTACCTACTCCGGTCGATACAAAGTCTAAATTAAGCAACTCGGATGACATTGTTTTGAGGATCCAACTTTTTTCCGCATTTTAGCAGAAGCATTGCAATATCTTACGTTTACACGTCCCGATATCTCTTATGCGGTTCAGCAGATTGGTATACACATGCACTCCCCAAAGATGACACATTGGCATGCTCTACAACGTATAGTCCGATATCTCCACAGGACATCACCATATGGCATTACACTTGGACCGCTTAACACCATATCCTTGTGTGCCTACACGGATGCCGACCGGGCTGGGTGCCCCGATACTAAGCGTTCGACATCAAGTTATTGTGTTTATCTCGGGGATAACCTTATCTCTTGGCCCTCGAAACGTCAGTATACTATATCTCACTCTAGTGTTGAGGCTGAATACAGAGGTGTTGCTAATGTTGTGGCCGAAATTTGTTGGTTGCGTAACATGCTGTTAGAGCTTCGCAAAACATTATCTCACGCCACGTTGATCTATTGTGACAATGTTAGTGCTATTTATCTCTCGGGTAATCTTGTAAAACACCAACGCACTAAACATATTGAATTAGCTATTCATTTTGTTCGCGAACACGTTCAACGTGGTAATGTTCGGATTCTTCACGTCCCATCTCGGTACCAAATTGCAGACATCTTCACTAAAGGCCTTCCAAAGATTTTGTTTGATGATTTCCGCTCTAGTCTCAGCATACGGCCTCCTCTCGCTTCGATTGCGGGGGTGTAATAGATCGGATATAGTTTTGTATATTCATATTTGTATTGGTTTATGATTAGGAATTTGTGTTAGTATATAATTGATATACTTGTAATTTAACTATATAAAGGGAAGAAAATCCATTATATGATTGAAGGGAACTAATTATTCTTTCAGATATAATCTTTCTTAGATATTATCCCGTTTTACCTAAAACTTATAAAATATAACACAAATTGGCCCATTTTTATATAAGTGGGTTAAAATTGCTAGAGCGAAGTTCGATTTTCGTCCTTGTGGCTTAGCCATTTTAACTAGTTCAGTCCAAAACTAAAACCTTCAACCCTTGGAGTTATTGTGGTTTCATTTTTTAACCCTTTGCATCCATAACATTAAATCTCTGTCAAAATTGTTCTGTTGGTTTACATGAAATGACAAAAATACCTTGGTTTATTAGATTCTTTTGGACGTAACTAGTTATAATGGTCAGACCAAAAGTGCAAAAAACAAATGGGTTGATTTGGGTTATGATGCAGATTTATCTCTTTATTAGGATTATTGTTTTTAATATCTTATGTTTACTTAGTTTCCATGTTTATCTCTTTTTCGTTTTAGTATAAATAGGGTGTTAGGGTTTCTTGTTTTATTAGTTTTTTGATTGATTATGAATTAATAAGAACTTTGTTCTTGGAACCTTTGGTTCAATTATCTTCTTTGATTATCATAAAGTGTCTCGAGCTATTAATCGCTTCCGAAATTGCATCAGTTGGTATCAGAGCTTTTGGTTCTCAAATGGGTCGACGTGGTGTTGAATACTTGCTTGATCGTAGAGTCGCCGACCGAGGAAACGATCGAAGTATTTTCTATTCACGTGTTCGTGGAGAAGATCGATGTCCTACTCGCAGAGTCGCCGACCGAGGCAGCGGTGGAATCTGTTCCGACCCGCGGGATCTTATGGAGATCCAACGACTTCGACAACGAGTCCGCGATCTTGAAGAAATCAAACGACTCCGAAAACGAGTCCGCGATCCCGAATTACAACGGGAGATGCGCAAGACGGAAACCGAGTCGAGCACCGTCGTCTGGGATGAAGGTGGCGACGGAGAGCAGCAGCCGTTCAGCCTTCACCCACCCCGGTTCTATGAACCGATCTATCTCGAAGAGTGTTTATCGGAAGACGAACCCAGATTCGATGAAGATGGGATTGATTTTGATGAAGAAGAATTTTGGCAGGTGAAAATTATTCTTAGCGGAGGTGATGAATCAGTTCCCAATAATTGTAATGTGAAAATAATCATGATGCGCATGAGGATAAAATAGTTCATATTAATCAAGCATTTAACACTCCCAGTCCACAAGAATTAATAAGCAACATTAAATGGCTGTTTAGCAAGCTGAATCACAACGATATCATGAGAGAAAATAAGGAGCTTAAAAGTGGTGATGATGGGTCACGTCATGAGTCGTCTCTCAAGGCCCAAGTCCCCAACCAACACCGGTATCCCAAGTTATCATTAAGGCATCAAGTGTGATAGCCCACGAAAAGGCTTTGATATTTGTAAATGCGTGAGCCCAAAATTGATAGTAAACAAGAATTGGTTCAGCCATCCCTACGACCAGTTCAGAGTGCGGCCAAACGACCAGTGAAGTTGAATTGTCTAGTGAGCTAAGAGAGATGATACTTAATAAGAATCGGGTTGACCTACCGTCTGATCCGGGCGGCTTTTCGAAGGCAAAACTCGAGGACGAGTTTTTTTCGAAGACGGGGAGTATGATGCAGATTTATCTCTTTATTAGGATTATTGTTTTTAATATCTTTTATTATCTTATGTTTACTTAGTTTCCATGTTTATCTCTTTTTTGTTTTAGTATAAATAGGGTGTTAGGGTTTCTTGTTTAATTAGTTTTTAATTAAGTTTAAGTTATAAGAACATTGTTCTTTGAACCTTTGGTTCGTTTTATCGTCTTTGATTATCATGAGTGTCTTGAGCCATTGATTGCTTCCGAAACTGCATCAGGTTATGGTTTATTTCTAATGTTCAAACTGGTTGAAAGTTGCCCAAAAGGTATTATATTTTTATGCTAACCACAACCAATATAGTTAATTGAAAAAACAAGATATCATTGTAGTAATATAAACTTTGTAATCATATAAAAGCGTTTACTATATAAAAGAATGGACAAAAGTGAATACTCCTCACCTGCCCATTATCCTGATCTGTATGATCTGATTTATAAACTTCAAGATCAGATTCAGATTCCATATATTCAGTTGATGGCAATGTAATCTCCTGTTCCTGCATCAATTATGATGTCATCCTTTAAATGTTACAAAAATTGAAGAATGTAAAATATAAAAATGCCAAAATGGACACTCACCAACTGAATATTCTGATCTTTTTCACTGTGCATATTTATTTCCTCACTTTTGGCCTGGTTCAAGACAAATTGAGTGTTATTATTTTAAATTTGCAAGTCAAAGAGACCAAGTCAACCATATCAATTGACAGATGTCAGGCATTAAAAGACTCACCAACTTAAGCTTTAATTCTTCAACATTTTTTCCAAGTTTCAATACATGAAGTTTCAAAGACTGCATCATAAAGGTAACAAAAATTAACAAAACAAGATATAAATAGTGTGATATCAACTTAATGTAAAAATCACATCATTTCGTGGTTGTTTATGTTCGTTTGTTAACAGCATAAACGAACAGTCTACGAACAAACATAACTGAACATAGATGAACAAACATAACTGAGCGAAAACTAGTTGAAAGTAATGCGAAATACAATGTGTTTGACATAAAAAGTTATTAAAGCTAGGCTAGGTTGTCGCGGGCCAAAAAACTTTAAATGAATATATTAATGAACGTAAACTAACGAATGTAAAGAACATAAACAAATGAACATAAACGATTTATATTAAACAAACAAACGCAAACAAACGTTCACGGACATAAATGAACAAACAAGACAGAGCCATGTGCTCATGTTCGTTCGTTTAACTAAATGAACATAGACGAACTTCACACAAAACGGTTCACGGATTCTTCACTAAACGTTCAGTTAATCTGCTGGCCTAATTGGGAGAGACTATATAATATAAAGAATTTGACTAACTTAGCATAGTTCTTCCATTTTACATTTATACGTATGAAACTTATGAGTTACGTGATCATAATAAAAGTTTAGTTTTTAATTACCTCTCGGCGTTGTGCTTCAATATGCCGTTTCAATGCTTCTTTTTTATTAAGGAGTGTTTGTGGCCTCAAGCTAGCAGGTCTTCTGTAGTTTTTGCCACGATAAACAATAATCGCATGACCTTTACGCATACGTTCTACCGCCACTAATATTCCACCACTTTCTGCTTCTAATGTTCTTGCTATTGCATGAACCTCATCAATGCTTGATTCACCACATAATATCTTCACAAGCTCCCTATATTTCCAATGAAGATGCATATTTTCAACAGTCCCATCAAAAACTCCACGTCTTCCTGAAAACGAGAAGTTGGGTTTATTTGAAATTTATTAACAACTAACGTGTTAACTTTTGAGTTACAAAAACCATCTAATAATAATGATAATACTCAAAACCATTGAATAAAAATGATATATATTGTTGTACGCATTAAATAAAGAGACTTTGTGTCGAATTGAATATTTGACCCATGACCTGTTTGAGATCAAACACAACCCAAATCGACATGTTCACAAGCAAACAGATCGAAGTTGCAACATCTATAGGGTTCGACAATGATCCTTTTGCAGGTTCACCTATGAAAACCTTGTTACGACTTGACTAAAGATTAAAGCGTTGACTTATAACCCAACAAAATAATTGTTCAAAATTGAGTTGTTCCGTTTTAAACTATTTTTGAGGGCCAATTTCATATATACCCCTACAAAGTTGAAAAATATCATATATACCCATTCAAAATAAAAATATCATATATGCCCTTACAGAGTAGTTAAAATATCAAATAACCCAATTCATTAACAATAACTTATTATACGACCATTTTACCCTTATTTTTCTAAAGCTTTAATAACTCATGTATGCCCATATTTAACTTCAAAAAAATTTTATCTACCCAATTTTAGCTCAAATACTTTTTTACGCCTATTTTTAATTCGATTGTTCAATTATCTGCTGTCAAGAGAACAAAAGAGAACAGACGACGAATCAGTTCGAGTGATTATTGCTGATGTCGATCAATATACAAATGGATAATGTGGTTTAATCAAATATAACGGAAAGGGGTAGAATGGTCATTAAGTAAAATTCACTAAAGTTGGGTACATATGATATTTTTAGTATTGGTTGGGTACATTCAATTATCTGCTGTCGAGTGAACAAAAGAGGACAGACGACGAATCAGTTCGATTGCTTATCGCTGTTGTCGATCAATATACAAATAGATAATGTGGTTTAATCAAATATAATGGAAATGGGTAGAATGGTCATTAAGTAAAATTCGTTAAAGTTGGGTATATAAGATATTTTTAGTATTGGTTGGATACATATAAAACTTTTAAGTTTGCAAGGGTATAAAGGTATATATTTAATTAATCCTTTTTTTATTTGACCCGTTTGAGAAATGAAACAACAAACAACTGAAACTGACCCATTAACAAGAAACTGAGACTTACCTAACAGTAAAAAAGGCCCCATTTTCAAGCCGACTTTTCTCAACATGTAGCGTTCTTCTTCAGTGATGCCTTCTTTATCTGCTTCAACTTGTTGCTTGGTTTCTTTCTTCTCCAGATCTTCTAGAAGCTTCTCTGCCCGTTCTTTGTTTTCCAGTGCCTATCATTATCGACTTTAAATATACCATATGGTGGCAAAATGGGTGGATTATATTACAGGTCAAAGTAGATCAATAGGCCTGTAAACGAACAAACATGAATACATCTCATTTGTTCGTTTACGTTTATTTATGTCTGTTAGTTTACATTCTTTTAAGTTCGTTCGACGTTCGTTAATATATTCATTGAAATATTTATTACAATATAGTCTGGTTTTAAGAACTTTTTAGGCCCCTCACATTTATTTTAATTGATTTTAGCTCAATTATGTTTGTTCATTTATGTTTGTGAACCATTCGTTTATACTGTTAATGAACGAACATAAACGAACAAGAACACAAACACATTCGTCTTCTTAGCAAAAGAACACAAACAAGAAAACCCCGCTCGTTTAGTTGTTCTTGTTCGGTCAAAGTTAAAGAAACGAACAAAAACATGCTCCATTCATGTTCGTTTGGTTCATTTACAGGCCTTCGGATCAAAGAGACTGTTGACCCCCAAGTCCCCAACAACACTCTTTAGTCGTTTCTTTTAATTTAAAAAATAACTAATATGATTACAATAAATTCAAAATAAAAATCCTTCTGTGAATAAAGATATTTAAGAGGTTGTAATCATTTGAATACCCATTGGCCAACTTTCAACCCATTCAAAATATCTAACCCGTTTTAGATAAATGGGTCCAATACCAGAAAACAATTAAATGCCTACCTGGGACAGTTTGTTGCTCGTTTTCTTTATAACCGCTTCACGAGAACTTTGTTTCCTTTGCTCAATGGCAATTTCTAGTTTCTGATCTCTAATTCCATCAAATTCAGTAGCGGATGGATTCTCACTTTCCTTATCTTTATTTTCTTGCACATATGCTGAGCTGGCACTCTTCTTTCTTTCAAGTTCGCCAACTCCACGGTCCCGTCTCTGTTCTATTGCAGAAGAAACGGTAGCTGGCAAGAAATCTTTACCTCTATATAGAACAATATATTCCTTATCCCGCGTGAGTAATGTTCCTCCCGTTAACCACTGAAATCATTACTTTTTGTAAGGCATAAAAGTAACGTTGACAAAAATTATAAAGAGACTGTTGAAATTCAAAGATTGATCTGTGAGTTACATTATTAATAAATAATATGTTCCAAGAGTTCAGTACTACACATTTTTCTTTGAATTTTATAAAAAGAACCAACAATCTTCAAACAAAGAAACAAGAAATATAAGATAATGAAAATGGGTTTGACTTTAACCTGTATAAAAACATCCAGCTTTTTAAATTATTCAAAGATCTTATGAGTGAGGGCTTCCCCTATAGGTGAAAAAATCAGTGGCATGACGAGTTGATAACGGGTCAAAACCGATAAATTCTTTTCCGGTCAAAACGAACAGCCATATTTTGGTTTTTTGTTTTCATAAGTTATTAATATACTAACATAAACTGTTATTAAAATACAGGTCCCTTTTTGTGGATAAAATAATTTATGAGATTGTGGTGGTGTGCCTAAAACCCAAACAAAAACCAATGGTTTGGTTTTATGTTTTCGTGAAACCGAACCTAATTTATGGATTTCATTTCCACTTATAAATTGTGAGTAATTTATAAAAATTTAATAAATGGTGTTACCCACTAAATCATAACTAACAAAAAAATAATTAGTAACAAAATTTAGGTCCAAATTTATTGATTTTGGCAAAAAAAAAAAATGGCCCAAAAAAATTTGAGCCCAGATGGTTAAACCGAACTGGACAAAACCCAAACCAAAAACCCAAAACCTAACGCTTTTCTAAAACTCAAAAGTACAGACTTGAGAGTCATATAAGGGCAAGTTTGACAGTGTTCAACCCTATTGACTCATTTCTTTTTAGCTTTTCTTAATCTTACCGGTTTGACTTGTTGGTACTAAATATAAGCCGATAGACCCCGTTTTCACATAAACAGGTTAAACTGCAACATGTAGCTTGCTAGCTTCACCCATAGAAATACTTCTAATATCAAATTAATGTACCAAAAGCATTGAGTCATCATCATCGTACTCAGTAAATCCCACCAATAGCAAAGTTGTGGTAGGGTCTGAGGAGGGTAAGATGTAAACAGCCTTACCTCTACTCAGTAAGAATAGAGAGGCTGCTTCCAGTGAGACCCCCAATATCAAATTAATGTAGCAAAAGCAATGAGTATTTAACGTATATTTGAAAGCCTTACAAGGTTAGTGTGATATAAGTATGTTAACTTTGGGTCCAATAAAAACAGTAATGCTGCAATCTGGAATCAATTTTATGCAACTCAAACTTGTACGCTGACCTTTAATTCTTCAGCCATGAGGTCACTGTTAGTATTCTGTACTCCTTTCTTAACAGCAATCTTTGCAATCTCACATTTCTCCCAAAGCTTTAATATGGCTGCAGCTAACCCTTGTAGTTTCCTATTTCTACCTGATAAAAAATGTCAAAAGGAAAACGAAAATTGATAATGACAAATGGTAATGCTGGCAATACTTTACTTTCTTCTTTATTTCAACAATAACAAGACATCATATATGATTACAAATACCTTTATTTAAGAAAAGTGTTTTTAAATTAAACAAATTAAGAGTTTGTAAACACTTGATATGACATCAGGGGTGCATGAAATCGCAAAAACCGCATCCAAACAAAAAACCTAACATAGCCGAATATACGAATTTTTTTAATTAATTTTGAACTTTAAGTAATTTATAAAATTTAATAAATGTTGTTACCCAGATATTTTAGCCTAAGTGAACCAATTAACTATAAGCAACAAAATGATCTAGTCCCAAATTCATTATTTTGCCACCTTTTTACAGCCTTTTCAACTTTCGATTCCCTTCTAACTAGTTTTTTTTTTTTATTTTACCCATTTGATCTGTTATCAGAAAGTATAACTGAGATAAGAAGTGAGAAATTTGACCCGTTTATTTATGAACGGCTTGAACTAGGTCATAATATCTTCTAACAGGTCAGTCGAGTTGAATAGTAAAATCAGCTAAAATAAAAACGGGTCAAATGAGTCGAACAAGTCAAATGGATCAAAAACACCTGAAATGTAATTTTAATGCAAACAACCTCTCAAACGATACATTAAGAAATTATATTATTATTGTAATATATAGTTTTAGCATATAATACTTTAATACACTAAGGATTCAATAAAACTGAAACTTGTACAAAAAGTGTTTTAGGTCAACCTGACCTAAAACAAAATGACACCTGTAATTAACTATATGACAAAACAGAATTATAATCCAAGAATCACTGACCTAAAGCAAAATGACATGGTAACGGTCTCCCAAGTCTTCTTAAAACAGTCATCTCATCATTTGTTAATTTTGGGTTAACTCCAAAAGGAAGAAGCCGAAACGGCTTCCTGTAACCAGGAACAACTGCAGGCAAAAGATCAGCATCAACTGGTAACGGTTCATAGCCATACCAATCAGTGAACCGTGGGCCCAGTCCATCCAAAAGCAGGTCAGCTTCTTCTACAAGTTGGGCCTCACCTGGCAGCTGAAACCGCACTCTGGTTCTCGAACCCACACCTTGAATCAAAGGTGGTTCAGTTGGTTCCGAGCCAACAGAATCCACAGATGGACTCACAGATTCATCAACAGACGCATCATATGGTTTTTGTTTGTTAATAAAGAAATAAGGATACTTGTAGTTATCTCCTCTGTATAATATTATTATACTTCCGGCTCTCCAAACAACTAGACCACCGGTTTTTCTCTGTCAAATATGTTACAAAATCATATAAGAACGTATAATTTCTTACATTAAACTGTATTTGAATATCCTAAATGAACATTATATCAGAATGTAAATAATATTACAATTTTTAGTATTGAGTCGATGGACACATTAGGTAACCTATTCAGTAACGGTTACCTTACAATTGAGAACTTGTAATGTTTATGAAAAACTCAATTGCATTACAGAATAAGTTACCTTACAGTTTATAAACATTACAAGTAAACCTTAATACTAATAACCCTAATCTATTATACGTTCCAATCATAGTTTTAAAAGTGATCGCCTCGTGAGCCTAGGCGCAATTTCCAGGCGAGGAGAGGCAGTTGAGCTTTAATTCTCCAGATTTCCAGATTTAGGAAAGTTTCCGGCCAAATTTTCTAAACTCTGGCAAAATTCCAGCCATATTTCTACCTTCATCTAAAGATAACTACTTTCCTACACAAATACTTTAGGACATTTGGTACTAACTAAATAAAATTAAATGTTATATAACAGCTTTAGTTAATTTTATTTGAAGAATAGCATTATTTTTATAATACTTAATATAACTATATTGTGCGCTTTTTTTTCATAGGCCCTAGCGTTTTTTTGCGCCTAACCCCGTGTGAGGCCTATGATAACTATGATTCCAATACAATAATGGTAAAGTACTGAACTCAACACATATTAGTCGTCAAACCTCAAGCAAATCATGAGTTCTCTTCATGTTCAATCTGCACAAATCCTCACAGACAATCTTCACAAGCTCAGTCCTCCTCCACCTCTCATGAATCCCATTCACAATCCCCTCGGTAATCCCGGCTTTCCCGATCTTAAGCCTCGTCCTGATCGCAATCCCCAACGTTCTCAATCTCCTTAACTCGGCCGGTGGCAGCTTCAACTCCGCCATTGTCGGCACCTTATCACTTTCCGCATTTCCTTGGCTTTTCCTCTTAAGCTTTTCCTCTTTCTTCTCCTTCCAAACCTCTCTTCGGAGCTCATGATACCTCCGTATCGCAGTCCCGGAGCCAGGCTCGGGAAGCGGATTCTCAGGCGTGGTCCAGCTGGGGTCAAGCGTGTGGCCGACCCGGTGCTTGGGTAAACGGTAAGGTAAGGGAACGAATATTTGACCGGGAGAGGTAGCGGTGAGGGTTTGTTGTGGTGGTGAAGGTGAAGGTGAAGGTTGTTGGTTATCGGAACAAGTGTCTTCAACGTAACCTAAGCTGCGAAGCTTGTCGGCGATACGTCGAATAGCGGATTGAGGTAGGGTATTGGTATCGGCGGAGGCACGGAGGTGAAAGGAATTACGGCGGCGGATGTTGTAGGGAGTTTGTGGAAGGAAGAGATTAGAGGGGGGGAATAATAATAATAATAAGGGTTTGGGGGTTAGGGTTGTGGAAGAAGGTGAAGGTGAGGGTTGTTGAAGAAGCAACATTTGGGGATTGTGGAGTTAGTTACTTGTAATGGAATTGGTCATCTGTATCTGTATCTGTATCTGTATGTACTTGGGCTTGAATTTGCAGACAGACAGATTGTTTCTTCTTCGTGGATTTGGCGCCAAGTTAAGAAGGTGAGCATCAACGGTTGCTGCTTTATCCTCTGGTCTCTGTACATAGAACAAATAATATCTTTGGTTCTTGATATTTTTAAGACAATAAAATAATATTATGGATTTTCATCTACTAATATCTATCTATCTATAATCTCTCTGTAATATATATAAACGAAACCATCAAAATCATACGTGTCGCGATATGGTAGCTCCCTCTTTTTTTGAAGTCATCATATTTTCTTAATTTTTAAATAGAGACTTCTCATGCATTTGACCCGAATTCACGGGTATAAGTCTTATCAAACCCATATATTTCTTAAACGAGTTATAACATATCATTAAATTAAAAACCAATCTCACCAAATATTTATATACAAATCCTATAAAGTATGGATATCCTAAAAATTAATATATGATTTATATATTTTTATTTTTAGTTTAATTATCAAAAATATCTTTATTTTAATAATGTGTAAAATTAAAATACTATCCTCATGTGCCTTGCACATGTTCAGATTTAACAAAAATAATCAACTAGGTTAGTGTCAAAAGACGTAACATGAAAGTAATTTGAAACATAAAGTATGTTTTCTGCCATGTCTTTTGCTAAAGGATGTCCATTGAAAAAACGATCAAACATAAATGATGTCTTTTGCTATCTTGTCATATATACATGGTGACTCCAAAAAATGGGGAGCGACCATATCGCGACACGTAAGATTTTGATTGTTTTGTGTGTGTGTATATATATATGTATATGTATATATATATATAACGGTTACTGTACATTAACCCCTTATCGTACAAACAATACGCGACAACAGCAAGCGTCCGATCAAATTTTTTAAAACACGCGTCTCTATTCTGTAAAAAGGGTAATATCTTCAATTAGTCTCTATTACTCTCCCTAAAATCACTCGCAATAATCAACCTATAATCAACTGATCTCGGCAACAAAGCGTACTCATTCAATCAACTGAACTATACTACATCCAATCGTAACAAAGATGGATAAAAACAAGAACCCTAACTCATCTGCTTTGACGAAGGAACGAAGATCAAAGCAAAAACAAGATCAACCTCAGATTACTGATAAATCAAGTGTTTGTTTACTATTCATGTTATCGTTTTAGGTTATAGAGAGGTTTTAACCGTTGTTTTCGTGAGCGTTTGACAAAAATGTGTAGCTGTAATCTTTTTAGGTTTTAGTTGTATTAGTAATGGCTACTTTGTTTGTGATGATTGGTTATTACGTTGTTAATTAAATCTGTGATTGGAAGCATTTGACAAGCGTTTGGGGTGATTGCAACATATGAATCTGTCCAGTTAACATAAATCTAGTCTTGTGCGTTTGATGAGCGTTTATGGTTTAGGATTTAGCGTTTGGGGTTTAGGGATGATTGCGACAAATGAATCTAGTTTTGTGCGTTTAATGAGCATTTGATAAGCGTTTATGGTTTAGGATTTAGGGTTTGGGGTTTAGGGATGAATGCAACATATGAATCTTTCAAAATTAACCTGATTCTAATCTTATGCGTTTGACAAGCGTTTGGGGTTTAGGGATGATTGCAACATATGAATCTCTCCAATTAATCTGAGTTTTATGTGTGATTCAGTTAAGCGAAAGGTTAAAACAAAACAAGTTGATGCCGGAGTGAAAAAGCTTAAAACAAAGCATGTTGAAGCAAACTCTGATTCGGACTTTGAAGTTCCAATAAACAAGTTTTTTACAAAGAAGAGGAAAGAGGTAGAAGACAGTAGTTCTGACTCAGACTTTCAAAAACCAAGAAAGAAGCACATTAAAGAACAGAGGACAGCTAAAAGGAAACAAAGAAAACCTTTTGTTGATTTTATAGATAGAAAGTTACAAGTTAGATGTGCACCATTTAACATTGTGGATGTAGTTAATGTTATGAACTTTGACCAAAAAGAATGTTCGGAAAAAAATGGAATATGGGTCAATATTAAGATTACAAGTAAACCAAACTCCATCAATGTTAGGGCATTGGTTGCTTATGAACTATAATCACCGTTTTAATGAATTGAACATCGGCATCCGTGCTATTAAGATAACAGCAGCAAAAGTTCATGAAGTGTTGAGGATACCAATGGGTAAAATTCCAGTTTTAGACAGGAGTAGACCAAGATTGGGGGACGATGCAACTACAGATCTGTTCAAGAATCAATTCCCGACTACAAGAATAAGTATAAAGCATGTGAGAAAGAAGTTGACTGAAGATCAAGGAGTTGGTGAGTTGTTTAAGATTAATTTCCTAGTGTTGTTCAACACATGTATAGGATTTATAATAAAATCAACAACAATCAACCAACAATTCATCACTGCAATCAACAAACTCTCATATATTCCAAATATGGACTGGTGCAGCTATGTAATTGACAACCTGAAGATGACAAAGGAAGAATGGAAAGATGTCAATGCGCAATACAACGGTCCAATCACCTTTCTTGTTATGCTTTACACACATGAGTACTAGAAGAGATATGGTTCGTTTGAGGCTCCGGTAACAACACATGCAGTCAACTACATAACAACAACAACTCTATCAAAGATGGAGAGATACTTGTATAATAATGGACCTCCTTTAGATGATGATTCTGAAGACGAGGAATACGCTCCTGCGTATGAGAATGTTGAAACGGTTGGTGTGGAAGCTGATGTTGAAACTGCTCACAAAGGATTGATTGAGCCTACAACTGATGTTGCTGATGTTGGAACTACCGATAGGAAAGATGATGTTGCAGCTGTTGGTGAGATTGCATCTACTAGTGACAAGATAATTCCTGAGGCTGTTGCTGATAATACAATTGCTATTACTCTTGCTGATAAACCTGTTGATGCAGTTGGTGAGGCAGCTACTGGTGACAAAGCGATGCATAAGCCCCCAAAAACATGGTAACAAAAACTTGTTATTTTCATCTAAAAACTCTCTAATGTGTATTTCTTTTAGATACATTTATAACATAACATCTGTTAGGGACAGATGGGGGAAGTGAAACAAAAACAAATAATGCTGATCACAATGCCAAAGGTGAATTTGATGATGATGATGATACGTATTCACATTTGAGTTTGAACATGCCATTGGGAACACACACGTAAGAGCTGGTCGACTATTATCTAATCCCACTTCAGCTGTCTGTGATGTATGCTTACCTACCACCAAAAGAAACAAAGGAAGATAAGGTGAGACATTTTATTTATTGAATATCTTAAACCAATTAATAACTATATTTTATTTTTACAGGCTCGGAATAAGGCAATGGATAAAAAGTTGGAAAATTTTGAAAAAATTTGCTCATAAATCAATGAATTGGTCTGTGAAGGAAATGACAAACATGTATCTAATTACAAGATCTTTGAAAGATGTTGTGAATGGGAAGACATATTCAACAAAAATGTGGTTCCAAAAACACAAGAAGGTGAGACCATGAAAACCAACACACTCCTTAATTTAGGTGAGAAAACAATCTAATTCTTTTTCAAATTTCAACCATAGGCACTTCTTTAAAAATATATTTATATATCTTTGAAATTTCCCACTTCTTATACAGCTTCCGCGATTGATTCAGTTCATTCAGATGTTGTAGTTGGTGATGCAGTAGTTGGTTCAGATACTGTAGTTGGTGAAGAAGGTAGTGGTACTATTCTATATACTTATACTATAAACGCTCAACAAAATCTGATATCTAAATTTTGAATCCCAGATATTCCCGAAGTTTATAATCTATCTGAAGAAAAGAAAAAATCTGGGGAAACTGTTGGTGATGCAGTGGTTACTGATGCAGGAGTTGGTGATGAAGTGGTTAAGGGGGCCCAAGAAGGTATATAATTTATAAAATTTCTTTTATACAACTTAAAAACTCAACAAACGCTCAGATTATTATTTAAAAAGTTTATATGACAAACTGATGCAACTGTCATTGGTAATGAATCTGAAGTAAACAATGATGAAGACATCATAGTAACAGAACTAGAAGGAAATAATAAACTTGATTTTGTTGTTACTACAATACTTGCATGGGCCAAGGAAGATATTAATATGCTTAAATTTATCTTCATACTACTTGAACGTTCATCAAACACTCATGTTTAATATGTTTATATTTTATATGAAAGATACACCGGTTGGATCGAAAGAGGACAAGATGGAACACACTGTTACAAATAGTCCAGTGTGTATTGAAATTCCAAAAGAAGCTGAAGGTATCAAATTTTTGTTAACATATTCATACATAAAACGCTTATTAAACGCTCACACTTATTGCTTCATAGCTATTTCACTTAGAGCTGATATGGTGCATGTTCATAAAAATGCTCAGGAGTCTAGTGACCAAAAAGTAGGTGAAATTAGAGATGATGTTAATCTCATAAACACTAATTGAACTCTAGAAAATATCATAAGTAAGAAAATATCATAAACACTGATGGAACTGTAGAAAATTTAGTAAACTGCTACAGTGACTTGTCCTTATTGTTTTTCAGTTAGTAAAGTAGAAAAGAAAAACCAAGAATCAAAAGCTGAGACTGGTTTGTCACCAAGTGAAAATTTCGTAATACCGACATCAACTCCAAAGATGATGCTAAAATTATATCTCCAGTATCATTATTACAAGAAAATAAAGACAAAGAGTTGGAGAAAGAAGGAAGAAAGAGAAAGTTAGCTCCTGCATTGAAATCACCATATCTTTTAAGAGGAGGTTGAGATAGGCACAAATGTCAAAGTGGATGAAAAAATAATTTCAGAGTATATATTTTTTTTTGTCTTAAAGACATATGGGAAGAGGTTTTCAAGTCTACTCACACAGATTCATTTAAGGTGATTTTTGAGAATTTTTGTCCTAGTTTATATTTAACAACAAATGCAATGGATGCATTCTGTGAACTGATGAATTATGAAGAAAAGAAAAAAATATGCAGAATCACCATTCTGGCTCTTCGGTACAAGCACACTGCTGGTATGCTTTAATCTACCTATTATCTTTAAACGCTTGTTAAACGCTTATCAAACACTAATTTGAATCCTTATGCAGACAAGTGACCATTATAATGAGGCACTTGGTCACACATACGAACAAAGACTTCAAGTGTTTACGGACAACATTGAAACACATATGATGAGGTGTGAGATCAAAACAATGAAGGAAGTTGCAATATTCCTCATGCCAATTCTACATAAGGATCGCCTATATGTGATGACTTTCAACCTTCAAACAGGAGTGATAGAGTTTCTTGACAACAGTGCACATCAGGAAGTACCGGCTGATAAAAAGTTTAAATGGCCAGAGGACAAGCAAAAAAGCAATCAGAAGACTTTTTGAAGAAAGATACAACAAGAATCCTCAGATCCTGGTAAACGCTCAACAAACTCTTAACAATTATCTATTATAAATTTGTGAAATACTTAAGTGCTTTTAATTTATTTAGAGAATCGTCTTTTACATGTATCTTAAGAAAATCAATCAACCCATTGCTGATTAAATCCAAAAGGCTCCAATCACAAGATTAAGGATGACATGAAAAGCAACCAAAAATGGGGTAGATTGTGGGGTTTTTGCTATGAGACACAAGGAGAAATATGATGGGAATAAGTCGTGGACGTGCAGATTTTACAAGGAATGTCTTAAAAAAGTGAAATAGCTAAAAGATTGAGGGCAAAGTATTTGGGCAAAATCCTTCTATCAGATCTAAACAAGAAAAGAGATTATCTTATCGAGAAGGCGCGGGAATTTACTGAAAATAACGACGAAGCTTTGTCCGGGAGGGAGTTGATTGAAGAACTCCAAAGAAGGCAACAACTAATTTGACTACTTCCAAAAATTTGTTATCTATTTTAAACAATGCCCTTATGTTAGTAAAAATCAACTAACAAAACATTGAAAATATTATATTACCAAAAACACACATGATAAAAAATTTAAAAAAAATACAATACAAACGCTCATCAAACTCTCAACACATCAGCCCACTAGCCCCTACTTTAATAGTGGCTTAAGAAAATCCAACTTCAATTTCATTGAGCAGTTTAGTTCAAGAATTGTCTTTGATAATACTTTGAACTGTTCAAACTCATTCTTCCCTATATCAACCATAAACAAAACCGCAAGATCTCGGATAGTACTAGCAGACATTTTTACAAGAAAATTCGTAATAACATCTCTGTAATCCATATTATTGTTAAGCATCACAAACTCATGTGTTAGCTTATCACGGCAAGCTTTGTTTGTGGCGACCTGCTCCACAATCTTCATCTTCAAAGCTTCCTTGAAAGATTCTGATTTGGATGATGATGATGATGATGATGATGAGGTATCCATTATAATTGATTTTGAGATGTGTGGATATAAGTGTTACAAAATATAGCATATATATAGGAAAAGATCACATACCAAATAGTAAAAAAGGATAAAAAGACAAAAAAGAACTGCTGGTATACGGACCAAAATCATAATAAAAAAACAAAACGCTTGAACAACGCTCAAAACTATATACTCACGGGCAAACATAGAACATTGTGATGACGTAGTTAAAAGACGCTCATTAAACGCTCATACACACTTGTTGTACGCTACACCACTGTATTAGATTAAAAACCTATTTTTTAATCTAGTTTAATTACATTAATTACTACTCACCTGCTAAAAATTGGAATAAGATTTTTGTAATGATAGCCTACATCAAATCAATTAAATTAAATTACACTATGTCAACTACCAAAAAGATTAAAAAGCATATAAACTAAGCTTAAACGAGCTTAAGAAATAATAAATGACATTTCAGCATGTATTAGAAGGACATTTTTATGCTGGATCGGATAAATGACCAATCAAGCGTTTGGTCCTTAGATGAGGATCTTACCTATACGACTTTATCAGCTTGACAGTATCGGCTGTCATATATTCCATTTTGAGCACATCATCCACCAAAGTTCGATCAATCGCCAAATTCGGAATTAGGTCTTGAACGATCAACTGAATAAAACGTGGATACATTAAAAATTTCCCACGTCGATTCTTGACGATGCAGTTCTCTTTGAGATGATAGAATACCATCTCCGAGAAACTGAATGGTTTGTTCAAGATCAACGCGACGAATGCCGATTGCAGCATAATACGGCACTCGTCGAAACCTCCCTTCCGTCCACCAAGGAAATGAATCAGTACGTGTAGTAAGTATTTGTAAGTGGGACACAAGTACGCCTTGTTATACATGGACTTGTTAAGATCACCCGTGTAGAACACACGATTGAATAACCCCTAAATCAACTCTTTATCAAACTCACCTGGGTTGTCCATATTTTCCCTAAACTGCAACACTCGTCTGATGACCCCATGAGTAATAATGATAGACTGCCCGTTGACTACATCAACTATGTGGTTCTCGGACTCAATGTAATGTGCTGAGTTCCAGAATTGACGTATAATGCTGAAATGAACACTCAGCCTAGTTGTCACAGCATAATGAATACGAGAGCATCGTATGAAGGCCAGTAAATCTCCAAATAAGTCCTCGTCAGCAAAGTTCGTTTCGACAAAAGCACATATATTATGCTTCTTGTCGAACGGTAATAGAGGAATATCCGGTACTTGTTGTTGCTGTACCGATTGTTGCTCAGATGCAGGAGGATCCTGAACGGTCTCATCAGCCATAACTGAAAATATATAAACCCGAGATTTAGTACAAACGAAAATAAATAATATAAATGAAATTTGAAATTTCAAAATAATTCTAAGTGTGTTTGTTACATTATGACAGATTCATTATAACGAATTAAATACTTCTTTATGACGAATTTGCTTAATTCGTTATCAAAAAAAGACCACGAATTATGCATAACGAATCATCCTCACAAGAATAACGAATTAACGAACGAATGAAAGGTAATTCGTTATTAACATCACGAAGGAGGTGATTCGTTAAGTTAATGATAACGAATTGGACATGAATGAGATTCCATTCATTAAGTGATAACGAATTGACATCAATAATTAACAAATTTGACTATGCAAAGTCCAAGTCAAAGTTGATAAGAACTTGTAAAGTCAAACATGCAGTCCAGATTCAATTACATCATGTATAATGATGTAATGATCAACAAGTTACATAAATCATCTCGGATTTTTGTCGATAACTGATATATGAAATCCATTTTGACACAATCTCAGTATAAGTTAGGTTAAATAATATTTATATTTATAAGTTAAAACCGATATCAAAACGATTAACAAACCCATCAAATGGTTCTCAAATCTGAGGAAATCTATTACGTTTTGAACCTCATTACCTTACGAAACTTAGATGATGATCAAAAACTAATTTAATTAAGGTCGAAGATTGTGGAAAATTTTTGCCAGAGCTTCGCTTAGTGAAGAAGAAAAGAAAACAGTGATTGAAGACGATTCGTTTGGTACAGTTCCCTATACAGGACGAATTCACACATTTTTCAAGGCAACGAATCATCTGATTCGTTAATTTTGAATTAACGAAGTAGTCACTTCGTTATCTCATTCGTAACACGTGGCACACGAATAAGTAATTCGTTAATACTTAACACGAAGTAATAACGAATTAGAAGAGATTCGTGCTTAACTCGTTAAATGATGGATGGCGAATTAGGGTCATTCGTTACAGAGTGGCGGAAGCGAATTAGAATGGTAACGAATTAGAAGTAATTCGTTATAAAATAACTCTATTCGTTATTCATAAATAACGAATTAATCTTACAATTTTCAATTTTCTTTTATTTAATTTAAAATCAAATAAATTAAATAAATAAATCAATAAATAAAGCAACGAAATACCATATCTCGATGACCTTATAAATTATGATCCTTACCCGATGTGGTAAGCTAAAATACTTTAATGTGTTTTACGCTCAAAACACATAACTTAAAGGAATTAAATAATATCAAAAAGAAAAATAATAAAATCTTTTTGGCATTTTTCATTTTCGTTTCATAATATTTACATTTAAAACCCGAAAAGCAAACATAAAGCAGCAAATAAAATATTTTTATGTTTTTGTATGTTTTTCGAAAGCAGTACATATTTTTGTATTTTTGGTGAGTTTAAGCAGAGAATCATATTGACCAAATTTCCCTTCCATCACAGTTTTATAATTCAGTGATATTATGACTGGCGTTAAGTCGGTCATTGATATTGTTGTCCACTTAAATCTTATAACAAACTTTCAAGCATTTTTGTGATATGATTAATTGTTCAATTAGAGCACAGAATATCAGAAACTATCAGCCTCTAATCTCGGTTCAAGCTTAATTTGATTTTTACTGTACCACCTCAACTTAACTTAAACCATTATATTTCCGATTAAAATTTTTGAAATAATAGAAATTATTGAGCAATGCATCAGGTTTCTTTTACTGAGAGTGAGTATGCACGAGTCCATCTGTAGGCTTACATACATTGTATCCCCTGGGGTCCGTTTCTTACTAGTATTGAGACACGCGTAAGGGAGGAACAAATGTATGACTAACAACGGATTTTGATCTAGTCAATAGTTTAATTTTTACAATGTACAACGGTGATCAAGTTTATTGACTTTGGGTTTGCTCTAAAAGCGATTGAAATATTCATGCATATAAATACCCAGATGATTAAGCCGCATAAAGACTCACAGTGTCCAAAAACCCAACGCTTGTTATTTGGTTTGTTTTATTTTTGGTGATCAGACAAATATAAGGCTTGAGTATGATAGGCTATTACATTGCCATCCTTACCGAGATTTTTGTTAGAGACTAACACCTCTTTCAATTTGGCGTTTCTTTATGTTTATATCACATACTTTACTCTAACGGCTTGTTTAAGACCTATCAAATCCCCAATGCAATTAAGCACTCAGCCTTTTAAGCTTATTTCTTTCTGGATATGGGACCAGATAATCAATGTACCATCATTTTCTCTTTTTGCTTCAAAACTTATTTTGAGAAGCATAAATAATAAATCCAAACGCCCCAGTCACTTTCTGTCTATAGATTAATGGCTATCATATAATTCTACAAGTAGATAACAAGACCAAAACATGCAAGCATGTTCCACAAACTTAAATAACCGACATAATTTTCAGCGAGAGAATAAAATAAAACTGCATAACAATCGCCCCAACTACTTTCCATTATCAGGTGAATGGCTATCCCGAAAATTTACAAGTAAATTTTAAGACCAAACATATACAAGTATATGTCCTTCAAATATGAGTAATTGACATAATTTTCCGCAAAAGTATGCAAAAATATTTTTGGATTTTCTCTTTACATACATAAAATACAATCTTTTTGTCATTTCGGATTTTCCTGTACATGCGAAAAATTCACAATCTTTTTTTTTCTTTTTCAATTTTTCAAAACAAAAATCACAATATTTTTGTATTTTTCATTTTTCAAATGTTTTTGTTTTTTTTTCTATACAAACACAATATTTTTGTATTTTTCAGTTTTCACCCCAAAACCCAAAACATAAAAATAAATGAAAGAAAATAAACAAAACACAAAATAAAGATAACTATCCTTATTGAAGGACCTCAACAAGTGTTTTAAGACCGTTTAGACCAAGCAAAAAGTTAAAACGAGTTTTGTCAAATGCCTTGGTAAACAGGTCACCGCGTTGAAAATCCGTGTGCACTTTTTCAATATCAATTAATTTCTTTTCAAACAGTCTCGATTGAAATGATATCAAATCTCAATGTGTTTTGTTTTCGAATGATGCACAAGATTTTTGGTGATACTCATAGCAATAGAGTTATCAACTAAAATTGGAGTAGTAAGAAACTTCAAATCGTAGTCGCGCAGATGTTGTTGGATCCATATAACCTGTGAACAGCAACTCGAGGCTGCCACGTATTCTGCCTCAGCGGTTGAAGTGGAGACAGTTGTCTGCTTCTTACACTGCCAGGAAACAAGCCAGCTTCCTAAAAATTGACACCCTGCTGAAGTCGATTTGAAATTGATATTGCATCCTCCATAGTCCGAATCAAAAAACGCAGTGAGTTCAAAATTATTATCCTTAGGATACCGTAACCCGATGTCAGGATTACCCTCAGATATTGAAGTATACGTTTAACCGCCGCCAGGTGAGTCACTCAAGGACTTGATTGGTACCTAGCACACAAACAAACTACAAACATTATGTCAGGACGAGAAGCAGTTAAATACATTAATGAACCAATTATTGCTCGGTAAAGGTTAGGATCTACGGTATCCTCCAATTCATCCAGTGATAAATTGTGACCCACGGGAAGAGGCGTCGAAGGGATTTTTCCGGCAGTTATCTTGAATCAGCTCAAGACGTCGTTCACATATTTCGTCTGATGAATGAAGATTCCCTTATCAGACTGATGAACCTGCAACCCTAAGAAGAAATTCATCTCCCCATCTATCCCCATTTCAAACTTCGTTTGCATTGACTTCTCGAAATCCTTGCACAACTTGTCGTTTGTTGAACAAAAATGATGTCATCGACATAAATTTGGACAAGGAGCAGATCATCACCAACGTTCTTATAGAATAAAGTGCAATCCACAGTTCCTCGCTTGAAGCCATTATTGGTAAGATGGTCAGAAAGTGTGCCGTACCAAGCTCTCGGGGCTTGGTGTAGACCATACAGGGCCTTGTTTAATCGGTAAACACGGTCTGGATAATCTGGATCTTCAAAACCAGGAGGCTGCTAAACAAACACTTCTTCATGCAATTCTCCATTAAGAAACGCGCTCTTAACACCATCTGATAAACCTTAATGTTCTTGAAAGCAGCATAGGCCAAAAAAATTCATATAGCTTCCAATCGGGCAACTGGTTCAGACACTTCAGTGTAATCTATGCCTTCTTGCTAATGAAAGCCTTGAACAACAAGTCTTGCTTTGTTTCTGACGATCACACCATGATCATCCTTTTGCACTTAAATACCCACTTCGTAGGAATATGTTTCTTAACTCTAACCGGTTTATTAATGAGATCCCATACACCCAGTCAATTAAACTGTTGTAACTCTTCTTGCATTGCTTCTACCCAAGATGGATCAGCGATATAGACTGTTGCAATCCAATACATTGTTTTTGAACTCCGTACAATTATTACTTTGAATACGTATCACCTTCAACTTATACAGTGATTCGATCTTAGTGATTAAATTTTGAACTAAAAAGGGTGTTTGATCTTTTGAACTCATAAATAAAACCCATGAATATCTTGAATAGTCATCAATGACAACTAAACAATACCAATCACCAGAGATACTCGCACGTTCACATGACCGAATAAATCCATGTGAAGTCGTTCTAATGGAGTGTCAATGGTATTGATTAACTTAGATGGGTGTAACTTCTTCTTCTTCTTCTTCTTCTTCTTCTTCTTCTTCTGTTTGCCCTTCTTACAAGCAACACAGTGGTCAGTTAACTTAAAATGTTTCAAAGAAACACCATCAACCAAATCATTTGCCATTAAATAATTCATCTTTCGAATGTGAATATGACCCATCCTTCTGTGCCACCGAATCGTGTCCTTTTCAGTTGCCTTAGAAACAAAACACGTCTCGACAGAAGTAGATACCTTCGAAATCATGCTTAACACATAAATATCATTCGATCGAGGAGATCGCATGACAACCATATCCTCAGGAATGGCATATCCCGGTTTTAGGATTATGCGCTCATCATTAAATACGGTAGTGTACTTCTTATCACAAATTTGTGACACACTCAATAAGTTATGATCAACTTTGTCACAATAGTTGACATTTTCAAACGTGATATGCCCATTTGAAACATCACCTTCTTGTGTTATCATACCACCCGAATTACCCACAAAAGCAACATACCCTCCTTAAATACTTTTGACATTTGTTAGAAGATTGATATTGACGATAATATGACGAGAGCATCCACTGTCCATGATCCAGTTTTCACCAGACACATTCTTGGATGAACCCTACACACAAACATAAAGTGATCAGTTCAAAAAGGCAGCCCATGTCTCATTCTTGGGCACCTTTTGAGTTTCACATGTTGAATCAAAATTAGCAGAATTCAAACGTTGTTCAGCAACTTGTGAATAAGTCACAGACCTTAGACTTTCCTCTTAAATAGGCAGCTTGAACGACATTTTTATTCACGTTTTTACAAATAGGCCCCGTTGGAACAAATTTGGGTTTTCCATTAACTAAATTTTCATTAACATAAACCACCTTGCGAGGATTCACATCAGAAAACATAATGTGAGTTTCATCATCGAAAGACATTGGTATTTTCAAAATCTCCTTGATCACAGGAATGGGTTTAGATTGTTCCTTGATAAATGGGTGAAGATTTTGAGATTTCTTCAATCCACAGTTTATGACTACATGGCCATGTTCACCATAGAGAAACATGTTCTCATGCCAACAAGTTCATGTGATGGTTTAGCAGAAACATGTGCAACTGAAGGTTGATGATAAACTCCAGCAATTGCACCTTTATCCAAGTCATCAAACGTCACAGATTTCCTTTTCATGTAGAAATACAGCTTTAAAAAATCTGAAAAGCTTTATAGAGTGTCAGTTCCATTTGATTTCACAAATTGAAAATTTTTAGCAGATTTAACAAATTTTTAGCTTTTATCAAAGGATCTATCACATTTGATGTCTTGGATTTCACAAACTTGTTTTCATGGTCTTGTAACTTAGAAGTTTCAATGTGAAAGACACTTTTAATCAATTTTTTTTCAGGCTTGATTAAGTTAAGTGGAATGTCTTTATCAGTGAAAACTCTGCTAATCCCTTTTAGCTTAAACACATGACCAGTTGAAGATTTTGAAGTAGGAGGATTGAAAAAACGCATCAAGTCCTTATCAGAAATCTTTGGTTTTTCTGATTTCTTTGCTTTAACCTTAACTTGTTTCTCCTTTTTCACTTGAGTTGTATTTGAACCGTACATAGCTTCCTCAAATTCATGAGGTTCACATAAAATGTGATTCGAACGTGGAATGCCTTGGTTTTTGTGTACAACATCCGATTCAAATACATCCTCAATGATTACTTTCTCAACATTGTTTTCAACAAAGACCTTGTTGCTTTGAATATGAGGTTTTTGTGATGAAGATTGGGCATTCACATTGTCATTTTAACCACTTTAGATTTTGTTTCAACTACAGGTTCATTAACAACAGTTTCCTCTTTTCCAGCAAAAGGATATGCAGTGTAATCAACTCAAGAACTTCATTTTCAAGATCTGTTATCTTAGATCGATGTTTCAAAATTTCTTGAAATTTCTGATCATTAATTGTCATTTTGACTCACAATTCAGCTTTGAGGTCATGATTACCAACAAACAAAGCTTCAATTTTCTCCCTAGATCTCATTTGAGATTCTAATGATTGTCTATAAGTATAATTAAGAGTAGAAATTTCTTTAACCAAACTATCATTGTGGGCTTGCAAAGATTCTAACTTAGGCTTATTAGTTTCACAATCAACACAAGGCACATTAGCAGACAAATTAACAGAGTTAGAAGAAGAACTAACCTCATCGATTTTAGCCATACAAGTAAATGTGGTTGGTTGAATCTAACATGAATCATCAGAATCCGATTCAGTGTCGTTGTCAGATGACAACACATTTCCACTTGCATCTTGAAAGCTCTCGTGCATCTCAAACATAACCAAGTTTGCTTGATTATCGTTGCACAATAATCGTTAAAACCAATCAGTTCCATCAGTAGCAGAAAGCAAGGCTTGTGATCCCGAAGCAGAAGGTTTACTGCCAGACGGTTTGTCAGTATTATCACCCTTTTTCACAGAACTTCTTTCATAATTCCACGGTCCATTATATTCTTTCTTCGGCTTATCACACTCTTTCGCGAAACGACCAAATTCTTGACAATTAAAGCACTTCACTTTTAGCTTATCAAACTCGATTTTCTTGTTCAAAGCTGGTAAATCCTTACCAGTTCTTTGCATGAATTTCTTTATTTTCCTCATGATCATTGCCATGTTCCACTTAAGATCTGTAAGTTCCAAATCATCAGGATCTACTTGATCATAATCTTCATCGGTTAATTCACTCGTTGCAATTTTACTACCCACCAGATTCTCATACGATGTCATAAAAGCACATAGAAATGAGAAGTTATGTTCAGCTTCTTTTATGTTCACGTTTGGTGGTGGAGTGAAGTTGTTTGTAGAAGAAGATCCACCATATTTCCCAGTGTTTCCAGTGTATCCAGATTCCATAAAACATACATTTGGATCACTACAAGCTGAAGATCCCACATTTCCATTTTGAGTCAGAAAAGTAGTGATAGGAGCTGTAGTGCTACTTAAAGGCATACTTCCTCCTTAGAAAGATGGTTCTTGAACTTCTGTTGATGGCTTTTGATACTTTAAATCATATTCTCTAGCTTCAATCTTTTGCATAAACTCTGAAGTAGTCAAATATTCATTTTTGAAATAATTGTTTTCTTTTAACACCATAAGAAATGTAGAATATGAAGCAGATAAAGCGTTTTTCACAGTATCAATCAATCAATTTCACTTGGTTCCATTTTTAACTTAACCATCTCAGCGATAAGATGATTGAACCTTGTAGTAATTTCTTCTACTGTCTCTCCCTTCAAAAAGTTAAAGTTTCGAAATTGAAACTTCAACATTACCTTTTTGATTTCTTCGGTGTTTCCCATGCTTCTCATTTTAACATGCTAAAATAATGAAGCACAGATCTTGATACTCCCAACTTGATGGAAGATATTATCAGGTAAAGCCATGGTAAGAGTTGAGTATGCTTTAATCTCAATCTCTAAAACCTTCTTCTCTTCTTGTGAATATTTTGAAATGGCTTTAGGAGTAAAACCAGTAGTTTCATCACCAATCATTGATACCGTATAAACTTCATCAAGACAATAGGAACAATCAGGATGAACAGAACCAAGATGTGCATGAAAACGTGGTTCCCATTTGGCAAAATCACTGAATTTAATCAGCCGTGGACATTTTGAATGAGATCCAACTTCTTCATCGAGATGTAACATTTGATACATGAGTGCGTTTTGAGATGCCAATGCATAAAAGCCAGCCATGGTAAATTCCAAGATCAAACTTAATAAAAGTTTAAACTTGAGGGCTAAAAATGAAAAATCTGTTAACGAAGTAGAGGTTGTCCGAGTAACGAACTAGGAACAATATTTTAACGAATTATTTTAACGAGTTAGTAACGAATCAAGGACATGTCACTAACGAATCACAAACAAACCAAGATTATAACAAATCAGTAACGGATCAGTAACGAATCAAAATGACGAATCAAGATGACGAATCCAACTGACGCATCAAACTGACAAATAAGTGATTAATGTTAACGAAGCAAGTAACACGAATTAACTACAATTGATAACGAATCAACTATAGTAAATAACGAATGAGTACAAATCTTCTGACAAGTGGCACAAATCTGTTCAGAAAAGGCAACGAATCTGTTCAGAAAAGGTAGCGAATCTGTTCTGAAAAGATAACGAATGAGGACACGTTTGTAACGAATCAAATATAACGAATTAACTCATGTAACAAATCAACCATAACGAATCATCTCCATTGTTGAATCTTTAAACCTTCAAACTGTTTTTCCAGAAATCTGGAAAATTTCCAAATTCAAGAACACACTATACCGGTATCAAATTTGTAAAACAAACTCAATACTCAACCAAACCGTTCAAATTATAGCTCAAAATACTCGGAAATCAAACGCGGATCCAATTAACACGGTCCCGTAACCTTAACCGATCAGTCAGTCACCAATTTTCACCAAACTTATCCCCTGTTCTGTACATAAACTCATCCGACCCAAAACCAATCCAAATCCACTACAAATCCCAATTCAATCCAACACAAACACTCCTTACACCTTCCCGAACACAAACCAAATCAAAATTAATCGATAATTAACAGATACAACTGTTAATTCAATCTAATTCAAATAAACTTAATAACACCAAAAACCAATTGATTAAGCTTCGATTACAGAAGCGACATTAATTAATCAAGAGCAATCGAACAATCGAAAGCTCTGATACCACTTGTAATTACCTATACGTATCTAAATGAAATAGATTATCTTAATAGATCAATATACTTTAACGGATCTAGTTCATGATTATACTCTTAATTAGTTATATATATGTGTATTTGTTATTAGATATGTGTATTAGAAATACTTTCGGTGAAGAATTGATCGAGAGAAAATGTTGACAGAGGTTCGTTACTCAATAAATCAAAGCTTAAATTACTAAGGGTATGAACACCCTATATATAGACGATGGAACCACTTCGTTACACAACCCGTTAGATCCAGTTCGTTAACTTACAGACTCTATAAAGGAAAACATAATGAATCTATGCCCCATTCGTCAGCATTTCATGACGAATGAGAACATACATAACAAACTAGCAGTCCGTTCATTAAACATCCTTAATGAATGGGCTTTACATTAAACGAACTGGCTAATTCGTTAAACATCCTTAACGAATTAGTCTTACATTAACGAACTAACATAAGTTACATAAATATCTTTTCATTATAATAATAAATACAAGACGATAAATACAAAGACTCGAGACGACAAAACCGTGCACTAACAGAAATCCAACTTTTTATTTTCGTTAAGTTCTCGTTAAAAACGGATTAATAATATAATATTATAAATCATTCTTTGTTATCTATATATCCCGCTAACGTAATTGTTTCAAGATAATTTTCATTAAAAATTAATATATTACAAACATTATAATCCTCATATAAATATTAAATTGCTAATAGTTTGATAATAGTAAAGTAACAATTAAACCGTTAACTTACCATTTAAGATTAAAATAGATATTATATTATAAAATACTGTTAACTTACCTCTATAATCCCGCTTGTTAGCTTTTACATTTGTACCTTCATTTTATATATAGTTTGTGAGGTTCGACCGCTTCGGTTCTTTTAACGCGCTTTCAGATTTTTATTTCAAGTGATCATCCAATTCAAAGGTGAGTTTCTCACACCCCTTTTTAACGCTTTTACTTTTGGGGGTAGCATATATATCCTAAACAAATACTTAGTGTTGGGCCTAGTCTTGTGGTTTGTACTTAATATAATAATACTTGGGTTAGGTGTTGGGATTATATGTAGGCCGAGAACACTTATGTGTTCTCAATGGGCTTTTGACTGGTTGGGCCAGCTTAGTTGGTTGTAATGCCTATATATAGAGATGTGATGTATAAGGTTAAAGGTTGTTCAATCCTAGTTTTGTGATCGATCATTGTAAGTGCTTAAGCACCCGACGTATTCAATAATATACGTGTGTTTTGAAGCAATTCCATGTTATTTCACTTGTTCTTATTTGTGTTCTTGAATCACCGAGTGTTGGTATTCCGCACCAATACTCGTTTGGTTGATATCATATTGTAGTGATCCAGATTCGGGACTTACAATTGGTATCCGAGCCTTAGACCTTTTCAGGCTCGTTATTGTGATATCAATGATTCAAGAATAGCATCTACGGTGGTTATAACATTTTTCCGGTGAAACTGTGACCGGAGAAGAGGAAGAAAATATTTTTGTGAACAGATTGACTTTAGTTTGGAAACAAATCAAAATCCCACTTTCTCGGGAGTTTGTTACAAAGTTAGTTGAGGAATTCTCTGGTTTTCGGCCATTGTTGGTTTTCGGCAACTATCAGTTCTCAAATCAGTAGCTCGGCTCATTGTTATTCTCGGCTTTCGTAGTTCTCGGCTGGTTGTTCTCGGTCAAGGAACTAGTAAATATTCTAGTTCTCGGCCAATTGGAGTTCTCGGTCATCAATTGGTCAACATTTGTGTTTTCGGTCAACCTTGGTCAATTAACTGGGTTCTCGGTCAACCAACTGGGTTCTCGGTCAACCTTGGTCAATACCTTAGTTCTCGGTCAACTGTTTCAGTGTACTCAGCCCAGTCTGTTGGTTTGGGCTTGTTTTATTGGACTTATAATTTATTGGACTTAACCTTTAATTGGATCTAAAATAATCTGTAATCTAATTGCAATGGCCCAGTTAACTAATGACAACAGCTCCATCAACTCGTCTCTTCACCAAGAGCTTGATTCCATCATGGGCACCGCTACTCGCATACCCCGCTTATTATCCCATGAGGGCTTCGGTGAGTGGAAGTTCCGTTTCGAACATTATGCCAAAATGAAAGATTCAAAGATTTGGAAAAGTATTGTGAGGGGACCTCAAAGGATCACCAATCAAAGGGATGGTTCAACCGAGGTTCTTGTGAAACCAGTTGCCTTATACGATGATGATGACTTTGCAAAAGTTGAAGAAGATGAGAAAGATTTATCAACTCTAACTATGGCACTCTCACCCTAGATTGCCCTCCAGTTTAGTGAACTCCAATCAGCTAAGGAGTTGTGGGCCGCACTGATAGAAGTTTATGAGGGAAATGAGGATATGAAGAGAAGTCGCCAAGATTTGCTGTGACAAAAGTTTAATATGTTCAGTCATGTTCTGGGAGAGACATTGGAATCTCAACTTCAGAGGTTTATATCCCTTGTAACTGAAATGAGATTTGCTGGGATCTTTCTGCAAACCTCAGAAATTAACAAAAAGTTAGTAAACTCTCTGCCGAAAAATTGGGACATGAATGTTGCTGTTATCAAAAAGACCAAAGATCTTAATAGAATGAGCATGATTGAAATGATTGCCACCATTAAAGCCTGCGATATGGATGACAAACAACGAGCAATAAATCATGCTAGTTCTTATAGTGCTGCTGGTTATAACGTTGCCACTAACAGCGCTCTTATGTCTCAAGATAGCTTTTCACTGTTCAAACCCACCCAACAACCACCACAGGGAAACTTTCAGATGTTTTCATCCACCCTCGGTCAATCATCATCATCAAATTCACCTAATCCAGCTCCAGTATTTTTCACCAAATCTGCTCAGTCTACAAATGATTTTGGTAAAACCACTCCCAGTCTAAACCCCAGCCAGATTCCCACCATACCTAAAGAAACACAAGAGAATATCGCTCTAATGGCAGGTTTCATGAATTGTTATCATGCCTTTCTGGTCGGAGACTTGGTCCAACCGGTGGTTACTGTTGAACTGGATCAGATTCATCCCGACGATGTTGAAGAAATGGACATCTCGTGGCAAATTGCCATGGCAGTTTTTCGTGCCAAGAAGTTTACTAAGAGGACGGGTAGAAACAATTGGAATATGCCCAATAATCAAAAGGTGGGTTTTAACAAAGAGACCTTCAGGTGTTACAACTGTCATGAGCCGGGTCATTTTGCTCGTGAATGCACTAATCCTTCTAAGTATGGAAATACGGAGAGGGCATTGGTTCCAGTTGGGAATGTTCGGGGTGAAGTTGGAAGCAGTTCGGGAAATAGTGAAAGAGGTATGGTTGCTCAAACGTTCTCGTGGGAAGGTCAGATAGCTGCGCTGGACATTGGAAATCAAACTGCGAATTTCGCAACAGTTGAGGACTCTGAAGAGGAAAACACTGCTGAGGAGAAGGTCAAGGAACTCCAGTTTGCTTACATGGCGTTCACTTCTCCGGATTCATCTGAGGTACGTTTTCAACCATGTTCTTTATATTGTGGTGAGAAAATAGAAATGTATAAACTTCATAATGACAGTGTAATCAGAGATATGGAAAGAATAAAATCAGAAAATTTTAAACTTAAGAAAAATGAAAAGGGTTTTCTAGACAAAATAGAATTTCTTAACAAAGACATTAAAAAACTTAAGTCTGATTTTAGCATAAAGAGCTGTCACCATCTAGATGCCAAACAGGAAATCGCTGAGTTGACTGCTAAATTGGAGGCCTCAAAGTCAGAAATTTTAAATCTAACTAGCAAGTTTGAAAAGGCTGAACTTGATTTTAAGAAATTCGATGGGTCCAGTAAAGTTGTCAACTCAATGATTGAAAATCAACTGTGGTGGAAAGAAAATGAAGGTGAGGGGATAGGATTCAGTCAAGTTCCCCCACCATTCAACCACAATTATGTCCCAACTCCTGTCACCAAAGAACAGGAGGAGAAGATAAAGGACTTGAAGTATGGTACACAAGATAAGGGTGAGAGGACCGGTTATGCGAATGCCGGTCCATTTACTTCAAGTATGAACGATTCTAATGTGTCTACTTCATGTGCAGAAAGAGTAATTGTGAAGGAGTGGAGTGATGAGGATGACGACCCTAGCTTTGATTTTGATAATAATTTTGTTTTTAATGTTTCTTTAGAAAAACCTGTTTTGAATTCTATTATTCCGACTGTTTGTGTGGGCTCTATTTTAAAGAGCAAGGATTATTGTGTGATTGATTTGGTTGAAACTTTAAACTCTAATAATGTGGTTTCCAATAAAAACAAAATTTCAAAAAATTCAAAAAATTCGTAAAAATATGTTGCACCTAAGTTTGTCAAGGAGGGATGCTCTAATGACAAACAAGGTGATAAGTTCAAGAGGGGTGATCATAATTCTGGCAAAACTAAGCAAACTGATCCACACAACCAGTCCAGACAAGGAGTTGCCCAAAATGAATTTTTCATAAAACGTCAGACATGTTTTAACTGTGGCACTCCTGGTCATATTGCCAGAAACTGTCCACATCGTCCGTACTTCCCTACTACGGATTTTATCAAAGGAATATGCCTTATATGCCTCATAACACGTACAGACAAGAATTCAGGCATTGTCCAGCTAGTTCCTTTGACAATGATTGAAATCGAAATAAGTCTGGCAGGTTTAGTCCTTATCAGACCAAACGAACAGATACAAAATAATAGTCAGAAAGGATGTTTCAAAGTCAAATTCTAACATAAAAACTAAGGCTAAGTCCAAAAAGGAGAAACGGGCAGATTCGTGTCCTCCCACATCCAAATCACCGGAGGTTACGACAACCATTCGTACATATAACTCCAAGTCTCATAGACATAGATGGTTGCCTAAATCTCCGGCCAAAGAGTCAACAAAATCTATTTTTGATGATCAAAAGGATACGTCATGGTAATCCGTGACAACTGTAGACGAATCAGGGTCACCCAGTGTAAGTATGGACTGGGTACCAAAAACTAACTAATCCCACGTTTCGTGCAGGGACAACTATGGAGGAATATCATCAGATCTTGGTATGTTGATAGTGGCTGTTCCAGGCACATGACAGGAGACATCACCCAGCTACACGACATTCAAACATTTAATGGTGGGTATGTGTCCTTTGCGGGAGGGGAGAGAGGAAAGATAACTCAAAAGGGTACTGTAAGTAACGGTGTGTTGAAGTTTGAAAATGTTAATTTCGTTCCAGAATTGAAGCAGAGTCTTTTAAGCGTGTCACAAATTTGTGACAAAGATTTCTCAACTCATTTTACTAAAAAGGAGTGCTTAATTCTGAAACATGGTATAATCATACCAGAATATTGGATTCTTGTTCGATCACAACGAAAAAATAATGCTTATGTGATCGACATGAACAAAAATGTTCCTGACGAAATAACCTGCTTGTTTTCAAAAGTGTCATAACATAATGCGATGCTTTGGCATCGTCGGCTTGGTCATGCTAATATAAAAAATCTAAATCTTCTTGCCAAAAACAATTTAGTGTGTAGCTTACCAATCAAGTATTTTGTGACTGTTGAAAAATGTGTTGCTTGTGCTTTGGGTAAAGATCATCGAAAATCTCTTAAGCTTAAGTTAATTAATACCATCTCATCATTTTTTCAGTTACCTCATATGGACCTCTTTGGGCCGGTCCATGTCTTAAGTTTGTCTCGTAGCTCTTATTGTCTTGTTATTACTGATGACTACTCACGTTTTACCTGGGTATTTTTCTTGTCAAATAAGAGTGAAACTGTAGATCTGATTAAGAAGTTTGTGGTGCTAATGGAGAACCAACTGAATCTAAAGCTGAAAGGAATTCGTTGTGATAATGGAGCGGAATTCAAGAATGCAGTTCTGAATCATTTCTGCTCAGAAAAGGGGGTGCTTCGTCAGTACAGCGCTCCAAGACACCGCAACAAAATGGTGTCGCTGAAAGAAGAAACAGAACTCTAATCGAGGCAGCAAGAACGATGTTATGTGACTCCAAATTGCCACTGTTTTTCTGGGCAGAAGCCATCAGTACGGCCTGTTATGTTTAGAACCGGGTGGTAATCAACAAGTCCAAGATGAAGACTCCGTATGAGATTGTTTATGGTCATCAAACCACAGTAGCACATTTCAGAGCTTTCGGGTGTCCGTGCATGTTACTAAATCTAGAAACCACTCCAAAGTTTGGGGCTGCAGCGGATGAGTGTTACTTCGTTGGATATGCAGGAAATACAACATATAGGGTCTACAACAAGTCAACTAAGCAGATTCTAGAGTCTTATGAAGTTCGTTGGTTAGAAGAAAATGAGACTGACGCACGTGTTGGTCCCGATTGGCTATTCGACTACAATGAATTCTTCAAGCCCTTCAATGTATTTCCAGATATCAACACAAACTCTGAAGGTAGTCCCACAGTGGAAGTTACACAAGACAGTTCTCATTCACTGTCTCATATTTCACCGCTACTGGATGATGAAGCTACCGAGCTGACCAGTGTTTCGACCACAACTGATAATCAACCTAGACAATCTTCAGAGACTGACTGTTCACCAATCTCGTCTGAGAATACTGCAAATGTTGAGCGGGAGAGTTCTGTTCGTCAGATATTCGGGAGCACACTGTTTCTCGATGCCATTACAGAAGAATACGTTGCCGGCACATCGTACTCTCACAGTACAGCAACACTGGGATGGAAAAACCCCCTTATTGATTCCGGGGAGAACGTAACAAATCTTCAACCTAACAGTGATGTTTCCGATCATGTAATTCCATCAAGAATTCAAAAGAATCATCCAATTGAAAACGTCATAGGTCCCATTGAAGCAGGTGTGTCCACCAGAAGTCAGACCGGACACATAAATAGTTGTATGTTTTCCTGTTTCATATCTCAAATCGAGCCAAAGAATGTTGAGATTGCACTTCAAGAACCTAGTTGGGTTGATGCTATGCATGAAGAACTGAATCAGTTTGATAAGTTGAAGGTATGGAGATTGGTTAAACTGCCGGAAGGAAAGAAAGCTCTTGATACAAGATGGGTATTTAAGAACAAGCAAGATGACACCGGGGTTATTGTTCGTAATAAGGCACGACTGGTAGTTCGCGGGTTTCGCCAAGTTAAAGGGTTAGACTACACAGAAGTCTATGCTCCAGTAGCTAGACTTGAGGCAATTAGAATTTTTCTGGCATATGCGTCGTATATGGGGTTCACGGTATATCAGATGGATGTTAAAACAACATTTTTGTATGGTGAGGTCAAAGAGGAGATTTATGTTGATCAGCCACCGGGGTTCGTTGATTCCAAGAAACCACATCATGTTTACAAACTAGACAAGGCACTGTATGGGCTACATCAGGCTCCTCGGGCGTGGTATGCTACGCTGACCGCACATCTTCTTGATCATGGTTATAAGTGTGGGACGATTGATCAAACCTTGTTCAATCAAGGAAAGTATGTTGAAGATATGCTGGCTAAGTTTGAGCTTCAAGACTCCAAGGGTGCTACTACTCCAATGGCATAAGACCGTTATTGTCGTCTGATCCTGAAGGGAGTCCCGTAGATCAAACATACTATCGATCAATGATCGAGTCTCTGATGTATCTCACAGCTAGCCGTCCTGACATAATGTTTGCAGTCTGACAATGTGCTCGCTTCCAGGCTAATCCTAAACTCTCTCATTTAATTGCTGTTAAATGTATATTTAGATATCTGAAGGGATAACCGAAGTTAGGTGTTTGGTATCCCAAACAATCAGAATTTGATCTTTATGCTTTTGCTGATAGCAATTATGGTGGAGATGACATTGACAGGAAATCCACGTCGGCCGGTTGCCAGTTTCTCGGAGACCGCCTCATCTCATGGCAGTGTAAGAAACAACAAACAGTGTCCACCTCAACAGCCGAAGCAGAGTATGTTGCTACATCCGCTTGCTGCTCTCAGGGTATCTAGATGCAAAACCAGTTGCTGGATTACGGTTTGGAATTTCTTGACACACCTATTTTCTGTGAATGATGCGGCCATTGCCATTGTGAAAAACCCAGTCCAACATTCTAAAACCAAGCACATCGATATTAAAATTAAATTTATTCATGACTGTTTCGATCGGAAATTTATTCATCTTGAACAAGTCCACACCGATAACAACGTGGCGGACTTATTTACAAAACCGGTCGGAACAACAAAATTTAATGTGCTTGTGAGTTTTCTTAAAATGCTTCGTTTCGAGGATTGAGTCTTTTTGGGGATAAATTTGTAATTTTTTTTGTCTATTTTTGCACAAATTTAGGGGAGAAAAATCAAAAAGACAAAAAATAGTGTGTGTGCGTTATCTTTATTAGTTAAAAAAAATGGCTTTTCAAGATTCATTTTCGCTTAAAATTATGTCAGTTGCTCAAGTTTGAAGGACATATATTTATATATAGTTGGTCCGGTGTTGTACTTGTAGTTTCACAGGATAGCCATTTACCTAACGACTGAAAGCACCCGGGGCGATTATGATATGTTTTTGTGTTACGTTTTCTTTCACTTAAAATTATGTCGGTAACTCTGAGTTGGAAGGACATGTATTTTCATGCATGTTTGGTCCGGTTAACCACTTGTGGTTATAATGGATAGCCATTTACCTGAAGGCTTAAAGTGACCGGGGTGGCTGAATGCTTAACACGTGTGTTTTACTTAACTCTCCGGGAAGTGATATTACTATTCAGTTAACGGCTTTTTAGAAGCTTTAAAATATTTTCAAATGAAAATTGATCCAACCTTTGGAAAGTGATAGATAAATTGTTTCTGTGTGCCTAACGGGTGAAGTTATTAAGCTTAAAAGACTCTAGAACAGTCATTGATGTGTATGGTACTTTCCACGATGCGTAAAAGTTAAAGTGATATAAACTAAAATTGCTAAACTTAATGTGGAGAGTCATTTGAAGACAGGTGCATGTCTCTAGATACTTAAAAACTGAGCCTGCGTTGTATAAAATCTTTTGATCAATCACTAGGGGGTTGGAGTCAAATTGGGGTGATCTGGGGAAAGCCAAATACGCTTTGAGAAGAGATAGGAGGTATCACAGGTCCATGAGTGATGTCCATCTAAGCTTTATGCCTAAATGAACCTTAATCATATCACTGATGCGATGAAAAATCATGCTAAGTATGGGATGCACGTTATCAATCTGTCTCTTAATGTCATAATAACGCTGAACATGAATCCTTGTGACAGCCTCTTAAATGATATGATTCCATGTTCGGATCTTTTCATAAAAGGGCGGTAGTTTTACTAAGAACTGAAATCTGATCCCGACGTACTATTTCATGGGAGTTGTCTTTCATTGTTGTGTGGACTTATTTGTGTGGATCTATTTTCTTTGTTTTAGTTTAATTTGATTTTATCTTATTTTATTTTATTTTGCCGTGCCTAATATTGTTTTTCTTTTAAATTACTCTCCTCGAAACGTTTGTGTAAATTATACTTTCTTAAACTTGGGCTTCGAAAGATTTGGATCATTTCTAATGGGTCATGAACCTAGTTGGGCTGTTTTTGGTTTTCGGTTTATTTTAAGCCCATTAAAGGGTTTTCGGCCCGCCTGATCTTGGTATAAATACTCCTACAAGATTTTTTTTCTTTTATTACTCTTCAAAACCCCAAACCCTCTAATCATCTCAGCCGAGATCATCACACTTAATCATCTTTGCCGAAATCAAAATAATCCTCACTAATCACAATTTAAAGTGTTCGTTGTTGACTAGCAGGTACTGGACAAGATCAAATGAGTCTTATATGCTACTGAGGACTATCTTAGTGTTAACATGAACTGATTTCATGGGTGACTTTAATTCGAAATTGGATTTATGAGTTATTAGGGCTTTGATGGGAATATTGGTTTTGTTTTAGGGTTTTCGGCTGATGTTTTGAACAAGATGTTGCAGGTTTAATGGTGATTTTTTGGGATCTCGGTGGATTAAAGATGATTACACGCATCCCTAGGTGGAATCCAAAGGGGTTCTCTGTCCCCAGCTGGCAAAGAGTTCTCTGTTTGACTTTCGTTGACCGAGAACTCCCCTATTCTGACAGACAACTCGTTCTCGGTCACTTTTTGACCGAGAACTCCTTAGTTCTCGGTTAAATGTGTTGACCAAAAACCTCTGTTCTCGGTTAACCTTCATTAACTTATGTTGGCCGAGAACTCACCCATTTTGACCAAGATCCTTCTTGCTGGGCCCAATTCTTGCTGTTTGGGCCCAGACCTTCATTGTGGTGTAATTTTGGGCCACTCCAATGTAGCTTGGACTATCACATAAGTTTATTTGGGCTTTCCTATGCTTAATAATCCAAGTGTATTTTAAATTGTGGTTCAAATGTCAATTACTATTATCTAACTTGCTAAGTTTGGTGCAGATATGGCCGATCAGAACTCGTTAAAGTATGTTGATACTCGTAACATAGCTGGTCACTTGTATGATCCACCATTGGCTCACAAAGAATTCAAGTCGATGATAGTCGGACTCAATACTTGCAAGATTTCTCATGCTCTTCGGGAAAATCCTGTCATTTGCAAGAAGATAATTACTGATTTCTGGAATAATGCAAAGATTAATTCTCAAGGGGCAGATGGAGTTATTTCAATCAACTCCAAAGTACAAACGAAGCCGGTTACTGTTACTGAAGCCATTGTCAAAGAGGTACTTTTGTTTGGGGATAAACCTAACTACCCAACAGAGTACTCTGCAGCTGAAGTTACTGAAGTTATTACAAGAATGGGGTATGAAGGCACTTATCCACCGGCAATCAAGAAATTGTTTCACCCTTACTGGAGATACCTATTGCACACGTTCTTCACATGTATCTCGGGAAGAAAGGGGGGTTCAGATGAAATCAACCACACCCAAATGTCTGCCGTTGCTGCTCTGATCATGGGTTGGAATTACAACTATTCCAAGTTCGTTTTCAATGAAATGATGAGCAATCTAAGGGAAAAGAAGAAGGAGATGTTCTTGATGTATCCAAGGTTTTTACATATGATTTTTGATTCTCATTACACCGACTTGGTTAAATCTGTTGAGACCTTGGATATGAAATCTATGGGACCCAATTCCTTTGCATTAATGAAGCAGTCAAGAAAAGGAGCCAAAGTGGTTTATAGGGGATTGAACCCCCTGGTAAAATTCGGTCATTTTGCTGAGACCGAAGCTGAGCCTGTCATAGCTCAGGTTGCTGACGAACATGTGGCACCCGCTTAACCACGTGCTGCTACATTTGAGATTTTCGATGATGAGGAAGATGAAGAAGAGCACCGTCAGCCAAGTACTCTTATAGATGATGAAAGATTAAAAGCCCTCGAAGCTGCTAAAGTCTTATTTCAGTCAACTGCTCTGAAGCCTCCTTAGTCAGTTACTGAAAACACTGAGGAATATTATGTTGAAGAACCAACTGCTGATCTCATCCATCGTAAACGAAAAAGGGATGATTCGAGATCTAGCGAGTTGGTCAGTGAAGTCGAAACAACCATAGCTACACCACCACCAACACTCACACCAGCACCAGAATCAACCACCAACCCTCAACAACACACCGATAAACCAGAATCGCATGCCCCAGAATCACAAACTGAACCAGTTGCATATACTACTGAGCCATCATTTATGGAGTTGTTGTCCAGTGATTTCGGTCATTATTTTGATTTTGAAACAAATATTCCACATACTGATACCGCAGATATTCCCTCTGGGTTATCCGGTCAAATTAATCAAGGTCGGTCGAGTTCAGGTGTTTCGGAAAAGGTTGCTCAAATCCTTGCTATGTAGGAAGATTACTTTCAGAACAAGGGAAAATGAGTGGTTCTTGAGAATGCTCATGTGGATGTTCAGACTCTACAACGTCGTGTATTTGAACTAGAGCAGGATTCAGTAATTAAAGATTCCATATTCAGGAACTTGAGGCGAGCAACTTAGATAAAGACTCCAAGATTAAAGAACT
>NW_027503347.1:0-20710 GCF_021521415.1 Bidens hawaiensis
AGTAAAATTCTCTCGCGTGATACAACGAATATGTATATAAAAAACGTAAAATAATATTTGCAATAAAGTCTAACCTAATAATAAAACGTTATAAATGAAAAGTTTGAGTTACAAAGTTACGTTGTTGTAGTACGATACAACCTCAAAACCAATAGTGAAATACTAATGAAATTGGCTCGTATCAAAACTAAAAACTACAAAAAAAAGTATCGGTACCAATATTTTTAAACAATATCGGTTTAGTTCAATAAACAATTCTGTGTATAATAAAATAAAAAAGTTTATTTACGATAGTTTGATTACATAAAAAGTTTGTCTCTTGTAACCCAAAAGTAAAGTTGTGATCGATATGCCTAAAAAGTATATATGTGCGTTTTTATTTCGATTGAAAACCATAAAATAAATATTGATACGGATTAGAATAATACCAGCATTGGTTCCGATGCTGTTTGGTCAATATTGGTTCAGTTCGCCATGATATAGGTACTTGGTATAGTTTACGATATTAAAAAAACTTTATTTCGATAAGACTAGGATGAGCAAAGCGGGTATTACTACCGGTACCGAACTGGTAATGATTTGGTACCCGTCGATACATAGTTTTAAGTTTACAGTATCATAACCGGTATTTCTCAATTTTTTTCTTCAATGTCGGTACCAATATCTGCTTATCTCTATATATAACTATACGTTTTTAATAAATTCATATTGAAATGTGGAGAACAAAAGTTGATCACAATTTCGTTTTTAGGTTTTTTTTCCTTGTAGATGCTTAAGTTACTAAAAGTAAAACTTTGGGGAAATACCATTAAAATCAATATACTTTATGTTTTTGCACATTTAAAGTCACATAATAATTTTATGCACGTTAAAGCCTCATCACATGTTAAATTTGAACAAAAAAGTGACATAACTTATAAAAATAATAATGAAACTGATTTTTTACTCTTATGGAATTACATTAACTTATTTAATAATAAAACTATACACAAAATATAGAAACAAGATCAAATACATTTTATTCTTAATATGAAAACAGTGAGAACCAATTTATTGTTATGATTAGGTTTATTTTTATAGGTGTTTGCTATTACTTTTTGTTCGCAATTGCAAATTTTCGATTATGAGACGTTATAAGTATTTGCTGATTTATATTTTGTTGTTATTATTAGATTTTTTTCTTTTGTTGTTATAAGTATTGTTGGTATATGTTTTTATTATTTTGTTCTTAATTTTGATTCTTTTGTTGTAATTTTTAGGTTTTTTTATTTGTTATCATCAATCAATATTTATGAAGATTGATATTGTAGTTGATATTGTTTCTTACGTTATCACTTTTTTATAAATTCGTATTATTTCCTACATTCTCATGTTAACATTAAAATGTACATGAAGCTTCCCCCAAAAATATATATGTAATTGTAAAAGTATTGACGTTCATTTCACGAATAAGAATATTAGGCCCTGTTTGTTTTTGCCTATTTCTCTGAATAGGGGAAAACGTCTGATTCGGTCAGACGTAATCAGACGTGGTGCTGTTTGTTTTTTTTCTGGCATTAAGAGGTTCAGCGTCTTAATAGCATCAGAACCAGTAAGAGCTTTTAGTGGGTCTGAAAACCTCTTAACCCAAAAAAACATACGTTTGTCTCCGGCCTCCATTAACTTATAACCCGGAGACTAGGCTCCATCTCCGACGACTAGAGGTTCGTCTCTAGCCTCCACCTCAAAACAATAGTTTTGAGTTACAAAGTTACGTTGTTGTAGTACGATACAACCTCAAAACCAATAGTGAAATACTAATGAAATTGGCTCGTATCAAAACTAAAAACTACAAAAAAAAGTATCGGTACCAATATTTTTTAAACAATATCGGTTTAGTTCAATAAACAATTCTGTGTATAATAAATAAAAAAGTTTATTTACGATAGTTTGATTACATAAAAAGTTGTCTCTTGTAACCCAAAAGTAAAGTTGTGATCGATATGCCTAAAAAGTATATATGTGCGTTTTTTATTTCGATTGAAAACCATAAAATAAATATTGATACGGATTAGAATAATACCAGCATTGGTTCCGATGCTGTTTGGTCAATATTGGTTCAGTTCGCCATGATATAGGTACTTGGTATAGTTTACGATATTAAAAAAACTTTATTCGATAAGACTAGGATGAGCAAAGCGGGTATACTACCGGTACCAGAACTGGTAATGATTTGGTACCGTCGATACATAGTTTTAAGTTTACAGTATCATAACCGGTATTTCTCAATTTTTTTCTTCAATGTCGGTACCAATATCTGCTTATCTCTATATATAACTATACGTTTTTAATAAATTCATATTGAAATGTGGAGAACAAAAGTTGATCACAATTTCGTTTTTAGGTTTTTTTTTCCTTGTAGATGCTTAAGTTACTAAAAGTAAAACTTTGGGGAAATACCATTAAAATCAATATACTTTATGTTTTTGCACATTTAAAGTCACATAATAATTTTTATGCACGTTAAAGCTTCATCACATGTTAAATTTGAACAAAAAAGTGACATAACTTATAAAAATAATAATGAAACTGATTTTTTACTCTTATGGAATTACATTAACTTATTTAATAATAAAACTATACACAAAATATAGAAACAAGATCAAATACATTTTATTCTTAATATGAAAACAGTGAGAACCAATTTATTGTTATGATTAGGTTTATTTTTATAGGTGTTTGCTATTACTTTTTGTTCGCAATTGCAAATTTTCGATTATGAGACGTTATAAGTATTTGCTGATTTATATTTTGTTGTTATTATTAGATTTTTTTCTTTTGTTGTTATAAGTATTGTTGGTATATGTTTTTATTATTTGTTCTTAATTTTGATTCTTTTGTTGTAATTTTTAGGTTTTTTTTATTTGTTATCATCAATCAATATTTATGAAGATTGATATTGTAGTTGATATTGTTTCTTACGTTATCACTTTTTTATAAATTCGTATTATTTCCTACATTCTCATGTTAACATTAAAATGTACATGAAGCTTCCCCCAAAAATATATATGTAATTGTAAAAGTATTGACGTTCATTTCACGAATAAGAATATTAGGCCCTGTTTGTTTTTGCCTATTTTCTCTGAATAGAGGAAAACGTCTGATTCGGTCAGACGTAATCAGACGTGGTGCTGTTTGTTTTTTTTCTGGCATTAAGAGGTTCAGCGTCTTAATAGCATCAGAACCAGTAAGAGCTTTTAGTGGGTCTGAAAACCTCTTAACCCAAAAAAAACATACGTTTGTCTCCGGCCTCCATTAACTTATAACCCGGAGACTAGGCTCCATCTCCGACGACTAGAGGTTCGTCTCTAGCCTCCACCTCTTAATGATTCAGATTTCAGACATTTGAACCACCTCTTAACATTCAGATGTGGTATTCAGATTCAGACTTAAATCTCTAAAAAAACAAACGAGGCCTTAGTCAAAGAATGAAGAAATTATAAAACAATTATTTAATTCAAAATCAAAAGTGGTGTCCAGGTTTGCAAGATAGAATGCTCATAACTTAATATAGTTTTGATTTTAAGTTGCTAAGTAGCAATTGTAAAAAGAAAGAGAAAACTCAATTGATTCAAAACATATGAAAACTGAAAACTATGAGGATAGTGGGTATCAAGAGTATTGGAATAATTTGGCTGCAATAAATGGATAATTTGTAAATATATTATCCATTGACTTGAAGATTGGCCTTTAGATAGATTAAGAAAAGGATTAATTTCATGTACTAATAGTTATAAAGAAAAAAAAAGAATATCAATTGTAAGTGGCGAAGTGAGATGCGAATTATTTTGAGAAAATACGAGCATATATGGTAAATAGACGAAATAGATAAATACGTGAACACAAAAGATCTATTCCATAATGTTTATATAAAATTATGTCAATTTTTTTTTCTTAAATTTCACAATGTATAGATATGTAAAAATATATGGAGAGCTTTAATGTGAAAAACTTTTAAAGAAGAGTAAAGTGTCATTTTAGTCTTTGTGGTTTGACAAATAATACGAATTTAGTCTAAAATTTTATTTTTTTTGCATATGGACCCTCCATATTTTCCAGTTCTTGCCAATTACATCCAAATCACTAACCTCATTAAATTTTATCGTTAAGTCAGGGGTAGACATGTTTTTTCACATTTCTTTATTATAATACTTATATCAGTGAACTGCTGTTTTCGTCATTGTGGTTTGTCCAAATCTGCGGTTTTAGTCAAATAGTTTTAAGTTTGCAATTTTCTTCTCTATGGTTTCATTTCACTTGCAATTAAACTCGAATTCCCTAATCTCGTTAAGTTTGGTTGTTAAATCCATCAGTGTGCCCTTCACGTGAGGGACAACTTTGTTCCTTCTTTTTTCCCTTTTTACCCAAATACACATCAGCCCCTCACTGTGAGTGGGTTGCGAATTAGGGCTGAGGTTTATTTGGAGACAAAAAAACAAAATTGATCGTCACATGAGGGGCACACAAATGGGTTAACGACAAGACTTAACAAGGTTAATAAATTCGGTTAATTGCAAGCGAAATGAAACCCATAAGGAAGAAAATTGCAAATTTGAAACTACTGGACTAAAACTGCAGATTTTGACAAACCAGAGGGACGAAAACCGCAGTTTACTTAAATAAGTATTACAATAAAGAAAGAGTAAAAGACATGTCTACCCCTGTCTTAAAGATAAAATTTAACGCGGTTAGTGATTTGGATGTAATTGGCAAGAACTGTGAAACGTGGAGGGTCCATATGCAAAAGTAAACTTTTTGGATTAAATTCGCATTATTTGTTAAACCAGAAGGACTGAAATAACACTTTACTCTTTACAAAGAATTATAAAAGAGTTAAAAAACGTATATTACTCATCATAATGTTGAATTAAAACTTAAAAAAATAACGAAATATTAATAAAAATCATAATTGATGTTTCATATTTGTACCGGTATATAATTGATGGTCATGGTAGCAAATCACGAATTATTAAAAAAGATCTCACATTTAATTAGTTATATGTTTTTATCGACTAACTTAAGCAATCTTTAATTTTACTTTTAAATCTACAAATTCTGTCAATCACGAAAAGGTTATCACTAACAATGGCGAAACTTGGATGAGAGCGTCCAGAGGAGGACTCAAACTGTATTGAAAAAATTCTTAAACGAGGGGGGTTGGGCTGAGAATTTCGACCGAAAACAGATAAATTTGCGCTACGAATAAAAATTTTCAGGTGAAAAGTAGGTAAATTGATACTATTGCGCAAAAAATAGGGGGGTTGGGGCCACCCCTGCCCCTAAAGAAGTTTCGCTAGTGATCACTAATAAGCTAACATCATATTTTTCTTCACCTGACGTAAATTCTTATAACTAATCTCGTATTCGGTACCAAAGTGTTGGATAATATTTTGTCTTTTTGAATGAGTGAGAGTTCAAGTCTTGTCAAAAAAAAATGTGCAATAATGTAGGAGTAGATGAGTTAGATTGTTTGTTTATAACCAATACATTCGTTCTCAAATAAAAAACTAGCACGTGTAATTTTTCTGACACCTTTATAAACGTTTTGATCGAACTCATCAGAAAAATTACACACGTCAATATTTATTTAAGGATGAATCCCTTCAAAACGCATCCTAAAGTGGCGCCCTGTCCAAATTCTCCATGACGATTCTGGAATAATAGAAATTCAAGGGTCGGTTTCTTTTTCTCTCTCTAAAATAGGGCTCTTTTGAAAAATTTTCCATTTTTTATGTTATACACTCTTTAGTTTTCACAAAATACATTCTTGTTGCCTAGATTACTCATTCACTTATCTATTTATGTGTACCAAGAATACTTGCAAAACTAATACTTTGGTATGGGGTGCTTTTGAATGCTCTACCATTTAAGCATAAACTTATTGCCACCCACAAAGTATATGCTCACAATATGCACCATAGAAATCTTCAAGTAGAAATTTTGATCTCTTTTGAAGACTAGTAATATGCTGGGAATCCAAGTTTAGAACTTTGAATGGGAAGTATTAGGGGGCAAACACTTGTACATTTTAAATATTTTATACAATGAAAGAAAAGCATAAAGATTAAAGAAGACACATTATGTTAAAATAAAAAAATAAAATTATAAAACAAAAAGAGAAAAAACAAAAACAGACTCTGCTTTAACTTTATTTAGCTTTCTTGCATCTGTAGCAATTCCTTAAGCTTTAGCAGCCAAGACATCCCTTCACACATTCTTTCATAAATATCCAAAATTTCAAATTAGTTTCTAGTCTTCTAAACCTATTAGTTCCTTCTTAAAGTGCACCCTTTTGATGATTTATATGTATATGTGGCACTAGCTTCTACACCACATCATTGCTTATCATTGATTCCTGCTTTTCTTCCTTTATTTCATAAACATCAAACTATCCTCTATATGCAACAGTCACATTCCTTAAAAAACACATCTTCAACATCATGGGAAGCATCCGCAACACGGTAACAATTGTTACCCTCGTGTGCGTCGTCTTCTTATCTATTCTTTCAGAAAACGTTCATGCGATGCGAAGCATCAATCTTCGCATCACTTCAAAATGGAGTGAAGAAAGACTAGTTTCGAGGCACTTGCATGTTCACAGGACTTTAGCACCGACGCCTTCTGCCATGTTTGATCCAAATCAATCAAGCAAAAGAAGAGTTCGAAGAGGATCCGACCCTATTCATAACAAATGCTGATAATTAAAGTTTCGGTTTGTTTTCTGTCAGTTTGTTCACATTCACATTCACATTCACAAATCACACAAAACATGTTTTGCTTCTAATGTATGTATAAAGCAGGATCTTTTCTATCAAATGATTCAAATTACTCAATTTCACATAGGTTCAACTTCAAATCTATGTTACATTCAACTCATCAACTGCAATCTATATATAATATACTCATCTCCCTAAAGGGACAAAAACCATACTACTTAACGAGATTTCAAAAACTGTTGCGACGTTTTAAATCTATTTTTCCTTTGAGCTTTATAATGCAAAGGCTTAACCTTTCTCGAAACCATCTTCCAAATCATATCAACCGCGTCACCAGGCTTTGACGGAAACTGATATTCAAAATGCGGTGCAACTTTCTTCAAATTCTCCCACATTTCGGTCCATTTTTCTTTCGTAACCCCTCTGAGAAGCTTCATAAGGTACCCCTTTCTGCACGCGTCTGATGCAGGGACAAAAATGGAAAACTTGGAGTAATCGAGAATGTCTTCATACGGAAGCTCGATTTCATCACTGATGATAACGGGAACACAATGACTCACGATTGCATCGAAAAGACGATTTGACGAAGGCGTGTCTCCTGCAATGTTGAGGCAGAATTTCGAACCCGACATCCCTGCAGACGCCTTGTGGATCCCGCCTCCACCCGCGCTTCCAAATGTAAAATGCACGTCTTTTTCCGCTTTTAATAGATAGAATAATTCTTGTCGAATTACACCACCCTGTTCACAATACATTTAAATTCAATACTTTTATAAAATTTTTGAAAGTGATTATATATATATATATATATATTTTTTGAGAACCTTGATGAGTTGTAAGAACTTTAAGAACTCAATATGGACCACACATTTAATTAAATGAGTATGAAATATGTGGCCGAGAATAAATCTGATTAAAAAATTAATCAGGAGAGAGAATAAGTATTTTTGATGATTACACAAGTTTAAGTGTTAGTTACACATGTGTAATAAGTCGATTCGGTGTGTAAAAAAATATTGTACATTACTTACACTTACGTATTACACATGTGTAAAAAAAATTTAAAAAAAAAATGTTACGTTGAGTTCTTTCGAGTTCTTAAAACTCAAAGCGGTTCTCAAAAGAAATCAATCCTATATATATATATATAACATTAGCTGTAACAAACTCACATCTTTCCGATAAATCGCTCCTTGAAAGTACACCAAAGTCGGCCGTTCATCAAACGAAGGCGATTTCTTAACATCAACGGTCCTAACAACATGTTTATAAGGAGCAATAACATCTTTATCAATATTAGCAATCTGCTTATCATATCTACCAAAATCCGCAAGCACAAACATAGCCGAACCGAGCTTCCATCTCGCAATCAACATACTATTCGGATGATGCGCCATGATCAAATGATCCTTCCCTCCAAACCTCTTCCACTCATCCCGACCGTTCAAATACTCCACCAACCTTTCTTGCAACACATCATTTGCACTCTTGGTTTCCGCCCCGTCAACCTTCGAATGCCTATTGTAACTCAACGACGAAAAAAACGGGACGAAGATAATATCCGCTTGGGTCGAGTTATGTACAAGAACCGCAGTGCAAGATCTAACAATGCTCAGACTACCCGATGCTAAAAGATCAAGTGTAAGCCAATACTCAATACTATGTTGTAAGTTCAACCCACCCGGGTACCTCGGAATCTCACTAACATTCCCAACATTCGGCCACAAACCACTCGTCCCACCCGTCCGACCCGTCCAACCGAGTAACCCGAAGTGAAATTCGGGAGGTAAATCATACATAAACACTTTTAATACAGCTTGATTCGGATCACACGAACTCGCTTTCGGGTTAATCGGGTCAATCGGGTCAACCGACACATGATCAGCTACAATGAGATTATAAATCGATGTGGGAACTAAAGAATTATTCCCAATTCGTAAAAGAAGTGAACATGACAGAATTAAAAAGAACATTGATATCGCAATTAAACATGACAGCAATCTTGAAGAAAACACACGCTTCTCAGTCATTGAAACCCTAATTAACTAATAACATACAAATTTGGGGTTAAACCTGAATTCAACAAATGGGTATCACGATTCAAGATTCAAGATTCAATAGCAAAGAAGCAGCCTGAAAAACAGAGTAATTTAAACCAATTAATTATGTAAAAATCAAGAAATCAAGAAAATGAAGAATTGGTGAAGTGGGTGTTACCTGAAGATGAGATCTGCAGCCATGAATAATAATAATAATAATTAATAATAATAATAAGATTAAAGGGTATTAAGATTTGTAAAAGAGATGGTATTTTGGCTCTTGGATTGATGGGGTATGTACAGGATTTGGTGTGCCATTTATGTTTATTTATTTATTAATATTTATTTAATAGAGATGTACAGATTAAAGAATTGAGTTCTGTGATAAGTGTAGGTGAACGTGATGAGTTTCTGTTGTCCATTTATGTACAGATTTAAAACTGTTTTAAATCACACCGACTTTGATTTTTTGACAATCTTGTTTCTTGATATGTGTTTTTCTCTTATTAGTTTTAATAATAAAATAAACTTGTAGCAATCAGATCGTGCGTTTTGATGTTAATAAGCTTGTGGTGGAATGATAAAGAAAAGACTTGGTGTTTTATTGGACTCAGGTTCGATTCATGTCGTGATATTTAGTTTCAGCGGTATCAGAGTGATGATGATGAGAGACTAGGCGAGTAGGTGACGTTCACTAATTGGATTCTTGACCTAAATGAGTTTTATCTCACTATACTGTCGTGTATTCGAGCGAGTTTTCATGGGCTTCGGCCTTAGGCGAGGGTTTTTCCTTGATTAAAAGGTGAGTGTATCCCTATGTGGTGAATTTAGTCATTAACATATTTGAAGATTCGTTGACCGTTCAAAAAAAAACATGTGTTGTGATGGGAACTCGGTCTATATTAGTTTGGTTCGTGAGAGTATCGGTTTGGTTCTTACATCATTTTACAATGGGATATTGGTTTTTAATATTCATAACTTTCTCTCATTGGTAGATAACACTCCCAACTTTCGATTTGTCACCTACCACTCCCAACTTTCACCTTATTTTCATGTACCGCTCCCCGTCTAAATGAACACTAACCTCGTTAATGTTTTGGACTAAAAATGTCATTCAAATTAGTTGAGAGGTTAAACAGAAATTTTATTTTAACACACAACCTCCATTTCCGGCGACCTCGTTTTTTCCGGCGAATTTGAGTTTTCCGGCTATCTCGTCTTTTAGAACACCATATCCATCATTTCACCGAGCTTCATATGAATTGAGTTTTCCGGTGAGTTGCAGGTTTCCGGCGAACACCATATCCATCATTTCACCGCTCATCGCCCCAAAACCGCAACCCCCGCCACCACCAGTGTCTCACCCAGCCACCTTCCGGGATCGCCTGCGTGCTGGAAAATCGATTTGCAGGTTTCCGGCGAGCACCATCTTCATCATATCTCCACCGGTGCACAATCTTCATGATCTCCATCACCCTTTTACACCTATGAACCATCTCCATTTTCTGAAAGACGAGATAGCCGGAAAACTCAAATTCACCGGAAAAACGAGGTCAACGGAAATGGAGGTTAAGTGTTAAAAATAAAATTTCTGTTTTACCCCCTCAACTAATTTGAATGACATTTTTAGTCCAAAACATTAACGAGGTTAGTGTTCATTTAGACGGAGAGTGGTACAGGAAAATAGGGTGAAGTTGGGAGTGGTGGGTGACAAATCGAAAGTTGTGAGTGTTATCTACCAATGAAAGAAAGTTAAGAGTATTAAAAACCAATATCCCTTTTACAATCGATAAAAGAATCCCGGAATGTAAAGTTATAATATAATTAAAAGGATATGTAATGAAAAAGTTACGTCGTAATCCAAAAGGGACGATGCAAAACGTTTTTAATTAATTTTCGACTTCTTATAAGTAAAAGATAAATTTTATAAAAACACTCATTAAAAAAATCTAAATAGATAAAGAAAAAGTCAAAATTAGAACTGTGACCAATGGTTTCACATGCAACAGACTAACCCATTCTACCAACACAAACTCACAAAGTTGTTGTCCTGATTAGCTTCAAATGATAATTATATAAAAACTGATTTTTTGACATAAACCTTAAAAAATGCATCTTTAATATATATTATAATACTTCATAACTCATAGTTTTCATCCCTTTCAACTCAATAGTTTATTGATTTTATTTTTGTATTATTTTGTTTTTATATGCAGGAAAGAGCTTTTATAAGTGTCAACCGTGTCATGTTGACCATTTGAAGGTAGGTGAGTAAATTAATCACTTCGTAGCAATTTAAATATAACTCAGGCTGAAATAAACATTGTTTTTAAGTTGTTGTCTTTTTAATTATATTTGTTTCTTTCTTTCATTCTCAATTAACAAACTAGGTCACCCTATAAAAAATAAATAATTACTTTGTGATGCTTGTTATGCATAAAAAAAAGAATAATACAAATGACAAAAATACCAATACCTCAAATATAAAAAAATCACCCAAAAAAATGATGATAATAACGACGACAGTGATGGTGGCATTATGTGTGAAGGTGTGTTTTTAAAGAGAGACTATATGCATTATAGAATGGTTTTGCCATCAATGGCTTGAGTCATAGACATGGCATTACTCTATTAATGTGAAAATTATAAGGATAGTAGTCATTGTGTGTGAAGGTGTGTTTTTAAAGAGTGGCTACATGTAGTATAGAATGGTTTTGTCGTCGATGGCTTGAGTCATAACATGACAGTACTCTATTAATTAATGTGAAAACTATAAGGATGATTATAAGTGTATTCTATGAAAAAAGTCAGATATATTAAAATTTGTATGTGTAGTCATTGGCAGACCTACACTATAAGTGTAATAGTTGGTCGTACTCTGTAAAAACAAACTAGAGGTATATATGTATATTAAAATCCCGTCCAATTCCTATAAAATTTTGATACTAACTTTTTTCTAACCCCATGAAATTATTTTTGAGCCCGCCAGTGTATTTAGTGAACTTAATGCGATGTTTGACAAGTAAAATTTTGTCTTAATTTTTGCTAAGCAAGTATGTATCACCATTTGAAGAATATAATGTAAAAATGAATACGAAAATGAGTTGGTACTAATTTAGTATATATTATAGAGATTTAAATCAATGGGACTGGTTTATGCTCTATTATTATGTTTGAATTATGATGGTAGGTAAAGGGGGTGAAGCCAATAATCAACCTAAAGTTACCACACAAAATTTAAAAATAAAAGCATACATTAAAAAATGTATAATTATCCATATATGAATAGATATGTAAAAATTTTGAGAAAAGTATTGATGACATGTGGTTTAGTATGCTTGTATTTACAGATTTCCACTTGTTTATGTGAGTTAAGTAGTTTCTCATTTATATGCAAACAAAGTATTTATATGTGAATTTACTTGATTAAGTAGTTCTAATATGTGTGAAAAGTGTGAAAGTGACATGTTGAAATAATAATGATGATTTGTTCTAGTTAGATAATAGAACCATAACATGACATGAACGAGATGGTGGTCCATCCCTATGAAATGGATGTGTCACATGAGTGTTACCCAACACTTTTGGTAGGAAAAAAATAGTAGAAAGTTAATAACTCGTTGATATTTAGTTCTTTTTTGGATATAATGTGTTGAAACAACACACACTTTCAATTCATTATCAAACATATATTATAGACATACACGAATTCGTTGGTCAACTTGGTTTATTTGGATTTCATGTTACACATCGAGGATAATAGACTAGGGACGTCTATTTAATTGTGGGCTAAAAGAGTTGCAACTAATTAGCCATAGTTTGGGCTTAATGTTATGGAGCCATCCTCCCAAACTCCGTGTGGTGCCCGAAGGCTAGCCAATCAGTCCGCTCATGATCAGGGTTCTGCTGGTTTCGTCCTGCCTTGGACTCATCAGGTGAGTGACAACAGCTCGCAACCAGCGATGCGTTCGTCGTGCAAGCACAACTAGACATGTACACCTTCTTTTCCGCTGGGGCCATGCCCGATGAAGTCCGGGACGAGCCAACAAACCCAAGCATTACAACACAAACCAAGCATCTCTATCTTCAAATTTTTGGTCCGTGACATTCTCCCACCACCATAACCATGCACGTCCTCATGCATGCACATGTCGTCCCATACCGACGTGCAAGACTTAGACGTTGGTCTCCCCCAATGCCATGCATGTCTGAACGGCAAGCTCGTCGTCCCATACCAGCTCACAAGCCGAAGCCATGTGTTTTGAGAAGGATTCGTTCTGATAAATGAGACACCCGGTAGTTCAGCCAAAATGTGAGGTAGCCGTGTCGGTTAATTATGCCGTCGGATTATATGATGCTGACGTTCGCCAACCTAGCAGACTTCAAAACAGGTTACGACTCTGCTACACCGTAAAACTTTTAACACGAGCACGGTGTCATTCACTTCACTGGACAAGGGCGGAGCTCACGATTCCATACTCGCGGCTTACAAAGACTATTCGATCTTCTCCCACCACCATTGCATAACTCATCGTCGACTTTAAGCTCTTGTTGGTTGAGTGTGCACGTTCCAACGTATCCGAGGTTCGACCTGTTCTGATACCACTTGTCACGGAGCCATCCTCCCAGACTCCGTGTGGCGCCCGAAGGCCAGCCAATCGGTCCGCTCATGATCAGGGTCTGCTGGTTTCGCTTGGACTCATCAGGCGAGCGGCAACAACTCGCAACCAGCGATGCATTCGTCGTGCAAGCACGACTAGGCATGTACACCTTCTTTCCCGCTAAGGCCGAGCCCGATGAAGTTCGGGACGAGCCAACAAACCCAAGCGTTACAACACAAATCAAACATCTTGATCTTCAAATATTTAGTCCGTGGCATTAAGCTAACAACTAAGTTCAGGAATCATTGTGTCTTGGATGGATTAGTGTCTCATATATACGAGAGAAGGAAACTAAGCTTTTGGTGGAAATCAACCAATACTATTGAAGAAACACTAAATGACCCCGGCAGATTAAGGATAATCTTAGGGTTAAGTATATGTTTCCCACGAGGGTTAGGTCCGGCAAAGATGGTTATTCTTCTCGACCTGCAAAACAGACACCGTGAGCTCGTCACTGAGAAGGGGGGGGGGTTCCTCCTTGTGACCACCCTCCGGCGTGAGAATCATACTAGATTGCTCTGAATATAAGTGTATATTGAGAGAAATAGCTAGAGAGAAGATAAGATCCTGATACCGTTCCAAGGTGTTGGAGTATTTATAGCCGAAGGTATGTTTCCAAGCAGGTACGGCCAGCTGTATATAATATTCCTTTTCCACCAACCACGGGCTACGTTCGTGCCACGATGGGAGTTGGTGGGTAGGCAGCGGCTGATAGTGACATTTTGTACTGGAGCGTGCTCCTCCTCGTACTATTGTCGGTGAGCTGTCACCCTGTGATTGGTTCATGGGCTGCTTTTGTCAGATCTTGTCTATTTTGTCTATACCTTAGCAGGTATAGTACAAAAGATCTTCCAGAAGCATACGGACTGGCTCTTTTGGGCGGAAATATTCCCGCCTTGCTCATTCCTTCTTCATGTGACATTGCTGAAGTATAAGAGTTAGTGCCTTATGCGTGTAGCCTTACTGTTAGTGTGGTAGCCTTCCTTCTTGGCTTGTACCCACAGCTGCGGGAACAGGCAGGGTACTGTACCAAGGGAGGCTTTCCTGCGGGAACAGCTGGCTTACTGCGTGTAAGGTCTTCACTTCTGAGCATGGTGGGTCCTGCGGAACCAGTTGGTCTTTGCGCAGACGTACCTCTTCAAGGTGTGTCATGCGGGTCCAACTGGGCTTTGCGGGGACCTACCTCTTCAAGTCCCCCCAGTCCATTGTTCTTCTCATGAATTGTTAATAAGTGAGGTGAACTTTTGGACTTTAAGCAAGGGGTTTTGAAGATGGGTTTTTGTTTTTTAAGGTTTTCCGTGGGGATTCTTCCCGCAGTTTTCCTAATGTCACTTGCAGAAATTCCCGACTTTTATGCCTGATCGTTGGTTATGATGCGGGTAGGTGTTTAACCTCTTCGCAAGTCGGGAGCGTTGAGTTTCACTTGCATAGATTCTTCACGAGGTTTTGGTAGTTTTGAACATAGTGATCAGTTATGTTAAACCACCAATTCCACCTTGAAGCTTCAATCTAGTTCTCAACATTCCCGCCGTGCGGAGGTGTTACTTCTCTTTCCACAAGCATGGCCCATAAGATCCTTCTTGGCTTCAATTCCTTGCAAGTGCTAAGTATGTGAAGAGTTTCGCCTTGACACTGTACCCGCACTTGTCTTACGGTTTTTTGCTTCCCAAGGTAAGGGGGTATATTACCTCTTATTTTTGAATCTTTTTGAATCTTTTTGAAATTCGAAGAGTTGGTGAAAGGATAAGGACAGCCCAAACGGTTGAAGTGACGTTGGCGTCTCCTGACGGTTTCTTCTGACGGTTTCAGGACGTGCAGGAAGTTATGACGACGTGATAGTATGTGGTCAATCCGGACGCTTTTTCAGGCGCGTGGGCGCAAGTTTTCAGGCGCGTGGGCGCGAGTTTTATGGCACGCGTCCTTTTGACAGTTGTTGCCAGCTTGCTTTATCCACGTGTCGCCGTTTCATTGCACCTGCGCTTTCTCTCTCCTCCGCATTAAATTCATCGCATTCATTGCGATGAGTATATAAGGGGGGAGAGGGTGTATCTCATTCCATACTTTCACTTCACTCTTCTTCTTCTAAGCGATTTCCGGCGAATACTCAACTTTTCCGTCGAGCATTCTCCTGAAATCGCTCTCTTTAACATATAAAAAATGTCGTCTTCTACTCATGATCTCGAGGTTAATGTCGAGGAGTCCGATGTATACCTTGAGAACCCGACGTCTACGTCTGATAAGGACGATAAGAGTACTGCTGGCGAGTGCCAGTGTACTCTTTCTGTCGATTTATACCACTATATCGTCAAGAAGTTCATGCTCGAGCCTTATGAGCCTGAGTTTCCGGAGCCCCACCAGACGGTGTACGATGCCCCTAAGGGCAAGATAGGGGTCTACGCCTCGTTCTTCATATATGGGAATCTCAGATTCCCATTAATGAAGTTTGTATACCGTGTTTTGGAGAAACACGGTGTGCATTTGACGGAGGTGCACCCGATGGCGATTGCTAAAGTTCGCCACTTCGAATGGGTGTGCCGTATTCTGGGCATCGAGCCCCGCGTCGACCGCCTGATGACCTTCTACTCCTGGAGGTGCATCCAGGGTTGGTATACCTTGGTCACTCGGATCAAGGGGTCGAAGATCTGCGCTACCGAGCGCAGTCTTCGGTCTTGGAAGCGGGAGTTTTTCTACATCTCCGCTCGTGTCGTCCTCATCGCGATGACGTTCAAGAACGGGAGGGCACTCCCTAACCTTCACGCCTCCAACTACCAGGAGACGGAATGGTTCGCCAAGATCTCCCAGGTTCAGACTCCGGTGTATCGCTTCGCGGAGTCTGGGATGGTGATGCTTGGGATGAGCCGCGTGTGGAAGGATGCCGGGTCTGGGACGCCGCAGATACCCATCGTCCTTGAATACGGTTTGAACTATGCTCCTTACGGTATGCTTCGTCTTTTGTGTTGCTTTAGGGTTTTTCTGCTAACATTATTATCTTTTTTATTTCAGAGGGGAACGACCTGCAATCGCTCTTGCATCCGCGGGAGACTGGTGGTCCCGCACGGTTGGGTACTCGTGATCTTGACGAGAACGAGTTGCCCATCTTGGAGAAAACTGCGGATAGGTTCGTAGAAGTCTATCCGGCAGGTCATGAGATCCTAAGCGCCACTCGGCCAGGTAATAAGTTCTTCAATCCTCGTCCTCTTCATGCTCAAACTTCTGCTGGAATTCCTCTGATTTTGTCATCTTCTGATGAGGAATCCGCAGGTGGGCCCTTCTTTGTGAGGAAGAAGAAGGCTGCTGGCGGGAAGGGCAAGGCGAAGGTTGCTTCCGTCGTCGACCTGGGGAATCAGTCTGATTCCGAGACTGAGAGTGAGGAGGCGGCGGGGAACCTTGGTGGTGGTGGCGAGACCATTGTCTCAGAGGTTGAGACAACTGTCGCTTCCGAGCCACCAAACGTTGCGACGGATACTGGCGTGAAGAGGCCAGTCCCATCGGGTCTATCTCCACCTGTTAGGTCTTTCAGGATCAAGAAAGCCAGTAAGTATATTTTTTGTTCATCTTTTCCGCATTTCCTTCCGCCTTTGTTTTAATATCTTTTGTTTTTCTTCATGCAGGAGTGGACTTATCCGCTTTTGAGAGCGGTGCAGGAGGGAGCAGTTCAGGACCCACGACGGTAGGTTTGGTCAACCTATCCGAGGCGATGACCCAGGCGGCTGCGCCTGTTTCCGGTGTTGGTTCAGTTGCTCATACTGTTGAAGCAACTGTTCCAGTTATGACGTCATCTCCGCCGGCCGTCAGTGCCATCTTTACCACATCCTTCACTGGGCCGGCGGTGACTTTTTCTGCGAGCTCCTCCGCAGCGGCGACCATGGTTGTGAGTTCATCTCCAATGAGTTCACCTCCGATGGTCTCTACCACGGTGGCTTCTACCATGCCCCCTCCGGTGTCAGCGACTACCTCGTCCATGGCCGGTTCTTTAAGTATGTTTGGGGTTGGGACCTCTAGACTTACCTCTGTTGAGGGGGTCCAATCTTTGCCTCCTTCCCATCTCCTTGACCTCTTGGATGGATATCCTCTAGGTTTGGGTGATGGGTTTGGCGGCTACCGGCCTGGTTCCGACCCTACAGGTGCGTGGGGTTATTTTGGCCTATTATCCATTTTTATCAATTTTTCCTAACTGTTTTTTGTTTTGCAGTTTCGGATTCCAATGAGGTGTATGCTCCACGGTGGAATATCCGCCGGGGAACGACCCTCTGGACGGCTGCTGACTGCGTCGACTGGGCGCGCCATGCCGCCCCAAGCGGTGCGTTGGGGGAGGCAATGGCTAGCTACCAAGAGGGCAGGTTGTCCAATGAGCTCTGAATCCTCCTTGCCCGGATGCAGCCGCGCGTCGAGTTACTTTGTCGTGAAAACGACAAGTTAAAGACTGCGCGTAGCCTGGAAGTGGCTCAGGCGCGAGCATTGCGGGAGGAGAACAAGAGGCTTGCTGCCACCGCTGCGGAGAAGGAGAAGGCCTTCAAGGACCTTGAGGTCGAGATTCAGGCCAGGCATGAGGCCCGTTCCAAGGCTACCCAAGCTGTTAACGAACAGCTTAGGTTGGCCAAGGAAACTGCGCGTAATGCGACCGAGAGGGCCACCAAAGATGAAGCCGTTGCTGAGCCTCTGCGCACTGAGAACGAAGAGCCCAAAGCCAAACTAGAGAAGCTTCAGCAGGCTCATGATGCTTTGGCTTTAGAAGATGCCAAGAAGCTCCAAGAGCTCCTGGATCAGAAGAGTATGCTTGATCGCACTGAGCGCAAGCTTAAGGGCGTTGAAGAGGCTGCTGCTAAGGATGTGTTGATTGCCAACCTCAACAAGAATGAAGCCGAACGCGCCCGCGATCAAGCTCAAGCTACCCTTCAAGAGGCTCTGACAAATAAGGAGTGGCTTCTGCGAGAAGCGTTGCCTCAGGTACGCATAGCTCCATAATTTTTTTTTTTGCTTTACGCTTTTCTTTATACTTAGAAAAGTTTTTTATATATATATTTTTTTGTAGGTTGTGCATCGGATTTTCGCGAACACATCTTATGACGATGCCATGAGTGCAGCCCTCAACGCTTCTCATGAGGATGGGGAGAAGGCTGGTTTCCTGCTTGGTCTAGGATTTGCAGAGAAGGGCATCCCGCCTTCCAACTTTCCTTTACACGATGTAGACACTGAAGCTGCCTACGACCAAGCTGTGAACCAGTATGCTGCCTTCCCGCATCCGGTTGTGGAGAAGGTGAACGAAATTACGGCTGCTGATGACGGGCTAGCTGTTCTCAAAGCTTTCCTTGAACCGCCACAGCCAACTGATGGTGCGGGTTCAAGTGGGTTTGGAGGGAGTGGTCCCGAAGCTTGAACCTTGAGATCCCTTCCAACCGTTAGGATAGATTTGTATTTTTGTAGGCGGGTAGATACCTAGCCATTCTTGTAATGTTTGAATTTTTATTGTGAATATAAATATTTTGTTAACGCTTTCCTTGTAAACATTATATGATTTGCTCATGCATATTTTAGTTTAACTTAGCAATTTTCTAAGTGTTTTGAATAAGTTAACCTTTCGACGAGTGTTGGATAATAGGTTAATGTTCTGTTTCCTCTATCATGATTGTGCGGGTAGAACCGTCACTTTCACTTAGTAGGATGACCAAACTTTACCTATATCTGACCTGCGTGAAGGTTTTCCTCATCTTCCCCTTAGAAATATTTACTGTTTTTGTGTTTATGCGGGTTGTGCCGATTTCCACACGCAACGACTTACTTCCTCCCACACTTATTTATGCAGTGAATACCGGCATATCAGTGTGGTCAGTTCATAAGTATAAAGGTAAGGCTATCAACACAATGTGATAAAGGAGAATCATTTCCATTAGAAGTGGCTCTAGGCCTTTTCTTTACAAGTTTGGAATTGATCTACATGTAACATTTGCGTAATTGAGCTCCATTCCATGTTCTTGGGATGGGGGTGCCATCGAGCCTTTCGAGCCGGTATGCGCCCTTTCCCAAAACTTCTTTAATGATGTATGGCCCTTCCCAGACCGGGGCCAGCTTTCCTGGGCGCTCTTGGTTCGAAGCCTCGTTGTTACGCAGTATGTAGTCTCTGACATTGAAGTTGCAGAGTTTTACCCGCGTGTTGTAGTACTTTTGCATTTGTCGCTTGTAGTTCTCTTCACGCGCTGCGGCTAAGTCTCTGCGTTCTTCGGTTAGCATAAGGTCTAACCGTCTTTCCGCATCATTGTCTTCTGGTTGAGTTATGACTCTTGGTGAGGGTGACCAATTTCGACCGGGACCATGGCTTCAGTGCCATAGGTGAGGCTGAACGGGGTTTCGCCCGTGCTTGCCTTTTTTAGCGTTCTGTTCGCCCAAAGGACATGTGGAACTTCGTCCACCCAGCCGGATCTATGCTCCAAGAGTCTTTTCTTTATGCCGTCGACGATGCTCTTGTTTGCTCTTTCCACCTCACCATTACCCTGCGGGTGTGCCACTGAGGTAAAGGTGTGGGTGATTTGAAGTTCTTTCAGCCACTTTTGTAGCTTCTGGTCAGCAAAGTTGGTGCCGTTATCGCTCACCAAATTCTGTGGAAGTCCAAAACGACAAATAATAAATTCCCAAATAAATTTTTTGATATGTTTTGCGGTTGTTTGGGCTAAGGGTTTTGCTTCTATCCACTTGGTGAAGTAGTCGATGACTACCACTAGGAACTGAACGTTCCCTGCTGCTGTGGGAAATGGGCCTGTCACATCGATGGCCCACTTCTGAAATGGCCATGAAGAAGTGACTGGAACAAGTTCGTTCTTCGGGCGATGCGTGTTGGGTGCGTAGAGCTGGCAGGACCTACATTTTCTGATGTAGGCCAGCGCATCCGTATGCATCCCCGGCCAAAAGTATACCGCATTATTTAGCTTAGCTACAACTGCGCGTGGACCTGCGTGTACTCCACAGATGCCTTCGTGCACTTCCCTTAGGAGGTAGTCAGTATCTTGGTCGTCTAGGCATCTGAGGAGTGGGCCAAGAAAATTGCGCCTGTAAAGTATGTCATCAACAAGTTGATAGTTCAGTGATTTACAGCGTATCTTTCTTGTTTGTGCCTTTGACTCTGGTAGTATACCCGCCGCAAGGTAATTTATGATTGGTGTCATCCATGTTTCCGTGCCGGTTTGGATGACACAAATTTCCTTGTGCGGGACTGATGGTGCTCCAAGGAGTTCAACGCGGATGTCCTTTCCCAAGTGGGTGA
>NW_027503348.1:0-38183 GCF_021521415.1 Bidens hawaiensis
GTTCATCCAAATGGCTTGAGAACAACAAGCAAATGCAGCCACGCATTCAGCTTCAGCAGTTGAGAGCACTGATATGAGATTAGCCTATCCCTCCTAGAACTGACATCCAACAAATGGTGATTTCTCGTCAATATCACAACCTCCATAGTCATTGTAAGCAAAAGCATATAAGTCAAATTCGGGATTTTTTGGACATTAAAGACCAAGTTTTGGTCTCCTTTTAAGGTATCTAAAAATCCAATTAAAAACAGTTAAAGAGCGAGTTTAGGATTAACCTGATAATGAGCACATTGACAGACAATAAACACAATGTAGGGTCGGTTAGCTGTTAGATACATCAAGTATCCGCTCATCGATCGATAGTTGGTCTAATCTACGGGGGTCTTGTCGGGATCTGAAGATTGTAACATCCCGGCTAAAGTGGAAACGCCTGAGTGTGACATACAGATTGCTCAAACACACGTGACACTATTAGGTGACCATAATAACATTATTTCATTTAAGTCATCATGTAACACAAGTTTATCAAATAATACAAGTTGTAGCAAATAAATAAACAAAATGATAAGTTTTCTTTGAATATCCTATAAGCATGCTATGTGTCTTCTAAATTTGATCCTCGTATCTCTATACCTGTAACATATGTATAAAATAAAGTCAGCTATGAACATAGCTGGTGAGATTCCCACAGTTTGATATAATACGTAGCAATCTGATGTGTTGTAAAACACACTTATTTTTCACACCTTTTATCTACGTTATTATATTATATTTTATGTATTTTAACTTGTTTTATATAGGTTTTACATAGTTTTATTTATCTTATAGGTTTCGGTTTAAAGGAAGAAAAACCGAGCTTCTTGAGCAGTTTAAAGGCCTTTTACGCATACGTTTTCAAGTAAAACTCAAAGCACGGCCCATATGCATCATGGACAAGCCCAAGCCCTACATTATATTATAACATAAAAAAAGAAAAAAAAACCATAGGCACACTGCCCCTGGTCCGATCGTAGAAGTGGACAGCAGCCAAGGAGAGAAAAAAAACTTTTGTGAAGTTATGGTTCTTGTGTTGTGAAGGCTAAAGAAGGAAGAAGGAGTCAAGAGCAAGCCCCGGGATCATTCACCATCAGTTGTTGCAGCCGAGAGCAGCCCCGGAATTCATCCATATCCTTTCTTTTTAAACATTGTTCAACAACTTTGATTTTCTTGCTTAATTGCTAACTAGTTTTTGCAATTGCTTGAGATATTGACTTGTTATTGAATATTGTTTACCATTGAATGATTCAATTGATTATTGAGATGAGTTATATAATGCTTTTATTAAGTGTTTATGGCTGTTCAAATATGATTAGAGGCTAATCTTGTCGGTTCTACCTAGGAATGATGATTATTGATAGGTTTTGATGAGTTTATTGGATTGTTTGATTGATAGATGCTAATTGTTATTGTAAAGTTTGATTTAGACTTGAAATAGGTTGTGTTTAGTGGCTGGAAATTATATCAATTTATTGCTTAAACACCTTGCGTTGGTTGATTAGTTTTGTGTTGATTGATCGGTGCATTGTTTGATTCTAGACTTTGTGTTTAGGGTTTGTTTGCGGTATGTACAACCGTAGGGTTTTGTTGCGTGAATTTGAGGTTCAAGTACAGCGGTTAGGCACTTTCTTAGAGACTGAGAGGTGATAAGAAGTTAGGATTGTCTCATTACCTTTGCATGCTAGAATAAGGATTGCGCGAGAGCGAGTTCGTTTCTTGTCAGGTTTAGGTGTTTTGAGCGACTAGTTGATCTATTTTGGTTTAAATTGAATTGTTCCTCTATCCTTGGTTGTATAGGATTCATTTCCATTAGGGTCGAGTGTTGGTGAGACCGAGAGGTGAGTCAACATTAGAACACGTTAACAATTGTTTCCCGGGTTTGGTCGTTTTAGTCGATTTTGAGTAGTTAAGGCTTGTTGAGTGAGAACGAGAGGTAATCCAGTGAGCCCGAGCGATCCTTAGTCGTGTCATCTTTAGGGACCGATGTCTTGATTTCATCCAATCCATTAGATTGTTAAGCCTACAATTTGATTCAGACCTAGGTAGACGTTTTTCTCCATCCGAAGTTAGCACAGTTAGTTTGTCATTAAGTTTTCTATTTTTGGTAACTTTTGTCAGTCAGTCTAGTTAGTCTAGTTAAGTAATTAAAAATCAAAAAATCAATTAAATATTATTCTTAGGTGGGTCTTGTCTAGGGTTAGTGATCATTAGCGTTCTTACGTGTCTTCGTGTTCGATACTCGGACTTCCTAGGTCTATACTACATGCGATCGGTACACTTGCCGGTTGTGTGTGATTTTAGGATTTTTGTTTTATATTTAAAGCTTAGTTGTGAGGGTCACTCTTTTAGGCATATCCGACGCACATCACAATCATACAATTCCATGAAACTTGTGAAATGAGCACATAAGGGTTCTTTACACTCGATGCGATGGACTTGAGTACAAAGAACAAACGAAGGTCCTTTCCAGTTGGAGCTACCAACGTACTCGGATATAAGGTCGCTTTTCCACTCGATACAAATGGACCTGAGTGCCAAGGGGGGCGTAGGATCATACTTATTGAGGCAACCATTTGAAATCCACGTACATAACAAACAATCAAGTAAGCACAAAAGTCCATGATATGAATTGTAGGTTGTAAGAAATGTCATAAATCTTGAAGTTTGATAATAAATACATGTACCACCCCAAAATATGAAAGCGTTATAAAGGGGGATGTGAAAACTCACCTTGAATGCGAAGATAAACTTGTAATAAAGCCGATAGATAGCACAATAACGAAATCGAAGTGATCGAAAAGGTGTTTAAAGAATCCGAAACGTATGAACTTCTCGAACTATTAAAATAAATACGAACATTTAAAGACTAACTAACGGGATTATAGATGTTTAAATAATTTACCTTTTGGGATTATATAATATTTTATTAGCTTTTATTATCTTAAAGCATGGATAATTTAATATTATTTTTATAATTTTAACGGTTTGATATTATTTTAATATTATAACTTTTAACACTAATATGAACGTTACGATAATTTATAAGGCATGGATTTTACGTTATTGAATTAAGGTTGACGAATTACAAGCTAACAAATATTAAAGCTAACGAATTACAGTTAAATGAAACTAATATTGACGGTTTAACGAAATATATGTTATTTAAATATTATTTAGCTAACATGAGAATTATATTCTTTGTTGAACGCGGATTTTGACGGTAAAGTTCTTATTTTAGTGTATTAAAAATTTAGCGAAAATGGTGATTATAATATTATAATATTAGCGGTTTGTTGCGAAACGGAAAACAAAAAGTTAGTTTTTAGGCGAAAACAGTAAAAGATAATTTATAAGTTAAATCCTAATTTGCAGTTTTGGCCCTCCTAGTTTTTAGGCGAAAACGGAAATAGGGGAGGGTGGGTTTCGACTGGGTTATAATTTAAATCCTAATTTGCAGTTTTGGCCCTCCTAGTTTGATAATATATTAAAATCTAAATTAAATTAAAGTTTACACATTGAACCTTGATCTTTGAACTATTTTAAAAATGACTTAATAACTTGGATAGATATCGAATTAAATCGTGTAGTTTAAAGTTTATTTAAAGCTTTAACTTTAAATCCGGAGTTCTGAAAAGAAACGAACGTATGAAAATGTAAATCATCCTTATATTAATAATGGACAATGAACATTAAACACGAATAAAATAAAACGACAAAGTGGTTGATTTAAAGAATGCAAATACAAATCCAATAAAAATGACACATGAAATACGCGCAACGAAACTTGTGATTTAACATTATAATATATGTGTGTGTGGGTATATATATATATATATATATATATATATAAAGCAAAACCGAAAAATTCGAAATGGGTCAAGATTTCGGGTTTGAAAAGTAACAAATGTTACAGAAGTGGTCTCTCAGCCATTAGGGTAGATGAAATATTTGAATCTTGAAATCCAATTTTCTCAAGAACATCATCCACATACTTTCCTTTATAAAGCAGAATTCCTATTAAATCTTGACGAATTTGTAGGCCAAAAAACATATCATCTCTCCCAAAGAGCTTATTTCAAATCGTTTCTTCATCACATTCTCAAATTTCTGCACAACTTTTCAATTATGGACCTTAAGATGATATCATCCACGTAAATCTGAACCAGGATCAAATCGTTATGGACTTTTCTTATAAACAATGTTTGATCAATTGTGCCACGTTTATACCCATGTTCCAGTAAATGTTTTGTTAGCGTGGCATACTGCCACACCCCAACCTAATGGCGGAAAATGTCGGGGCGTGACAATATTTCTATCATAGCTTAAAGACAATAAAATAATAAATAAACATCAATATCTAAATTTATTTATTCACAACGATCGTACACAAATAGTTCAAATGAAAAATTAATACAACACTTAAACATTTATAATTTTACCATAAAGTCCAATGTACGTTCTCCACTTCAAATCATCCGAAATAACAACCTGCAATATGTATAAAGATAATTTGTCAACAACTCATGTTGAGCTAGTAATTCACATTTTGGTGTGATAATAATATTAATAATAATATTTAAGAAATAAAGCAATTCCTTGCGTTGGTGAATAGCATCATTTAATATAAAACAAATAGATGTGTCTTTTGAACATGCATGCCACTAGTTTCGTACTTGTTTAGTCGGATTAGTTCACAACCAATACACAAATTTGTCTTTTCGAACATGCCACTAGATTCGGACATGTCTACTCGGGCGGCGTATGATCATACTATAAGGATGTGGATGAGGATGAGATACCAACCAACCAAAAATCAGTAAACACATAATTCACATAGCTTTTAATCGAGCAAAATCACAACCACATAATTAATGGAATTTTGTTTGGTATAATAGTGTAATATCTATCTATATATATAATTACCTAACTAAAAATCCTATGAGTCACGATGTGGTTGCTCCCCACCCCCTCTCAGGCCACCAGATTACTTCATTCATTAATGGTGGCTTTTTATACGTTTGACCCGAATTCATGGGTATGGGTCTTACCAAACCCGGATAATCCTTAAACGGGTTATAACTTCTCATTTATTTATTAAACTTTTCATCATCAAACATTAATTTTCACGGGTCATGTGTCTCACCAAACTTGGATAATTCTTTTAATGGGTTATAACATTTCAATTATTTGTGAAACCCCTTAATCATCAAACAATAATTTTCACGGATCATGGGTCTCACCAAAGCCGGATGCCACTTAAATGGGTTTACGATCTCATTTATTTGTAAAACCCTTTAAACATCAAACCTTAATATAATTTATCTCATCTACATAATCCCTGTCACCGGTCTATCATCTCCATCACAAGTTTACTTATGTCTTATGGTTATCACCCACCATCATCAACCTCTCTTCTCATGCATAAACCACCATCGTAACTTATATTAACCGCTCCTTTTTCATAAGACAAATATTTGTGTTCAGTTTGTTCGTCTTAAAAAAATCAACATATTCGTGTTCGTTTATGCTTGTTCGTTAAAATTCTAAGAAACCTACATATCTCAATTGAAAGAGCCCTAACGTTAAATAAATATAATTAACGTAACAAACTACTATATACGTATTATATTAAAACAAAGTTACGTTAAAAAATAAAACAAATCATTACAAAATATAAAAATAGCAAAACGATTGGAAACAAAAACCTATAAATATTAGTAAATAGCTTAGCACGCATACTGCCCCCAAAACGAAAGTAGGAAAAAGGGGATGTGATTACTCACATTAGCAATAACGTAGATGGTAACGACAGACGGTTAAAGTGAACAAGTTAGTTAGTTCCACGACGAGACCCAATGATAAGTCTTAATTATAAAAGGTACAACTAAAATAAATAATCTAACGACATAAACAGACAAGATCAAAGTCTTTATAACAGATTTAGGATCGATAAGTTGTTAAATATATATTTTATACTACCTTTATAAAAGTTGAATTAAAAGTGTAAATATAGTCTTACAAGTTTCTTTTCAATGAAAGTCAAATTACTCTACGTCTATAAATTTATTCATTTAAATATTAAAAAACTCTTGTTTTGAAAGATAAGCGGTGATCGGTTTGATTAGATGAATAAAAAATATTTTATTTTATTTATTTATTTACAAATTATATTATATTAAATCAGAAAAATATATAGATCTATATAAATATCTAAAATTTATATGTGCGTATATATATTTGGAAAGACCTTAAACGAGAATGTGAGGGATGAGTTAATTGTATTATGATCATGCATTTATAGGGAAAACTAATCAAGCCAACCATGGTTTGTGATAGCGAACAATTTGTATCAATTACCTGTCAATTTTCGTTGTTTACCATAAACATTGGTTTTGCGTTGAGCAAGGAATGAGTAAACGAGGCCAATTCCCTTAATTACGGCCTGAATCATTGGTCAAGATTGAGAAAAGGGCGAGGGTGTTGATGAATGGCGGGGATGGAGAAAAAAAAGAAAAAAATAGTTTAAAAATTTGCAGTAGGTCCCTTGAGTTTTGTTGTTATTCTAGTAATGACCAAAACATAGATAAGGGTTGTTTTAGTAATAGTATAATAGTTTAAAAATTCAATTAACGAGCAAAAGTAAAGTCGAGTGACGCACAACATATTTAAACAATAAATGACCAGCTTAAAATAATAATCCAACATCTTTATTTAATAATGAACGTTTGACTAATATATAAATAAATAATAAAAGAAAATTTTTGAAGGCAGGGTTTTCAGGTTTGAAGTTTGACAAATGTTACAGTATTAACAACTTTTTGGAAACTTTGTCCCGAAATTAGAATACAAGAAAAATTAAAACAAGAATAAACCAAATTACTATATCATTTGTGTAATAAAACGAAATAACACAGTTGTTTGAGTGACACGAAAAACGCTACAAATGGGTAATATGACAAATTCACTTATATATAGGATGTACCAGCGACGTACCCACCATGATCATGTCATATTATATATTATTTCTACCGTTGTCCAATGGTCCGTGGGTTTTTAGTTGTTTGCACACCAACGTTCCCACTATGACTTCCATGCGAGGATTTTAGTAATTATGCGTGCACTCTTAATTATTTATTTCATCGTATAGTCCGCAAGGCTCATTCCATTAGGTAAGTTAAAATCATAAACAACATGTATAAGAAAATCTTTTAAACATCAAGATTAAATTTTCAAATAAAGACGAACAAAATTTTTTTAACACCATTAAAAAATAAAGAAAACTCTTGAAGCTGATTATTCAAGACGAAAAATGTGATACCAATAATAACCAATGGAATAAATAGTTAAGTGAATAAAAATAATGAAATCATTAAAATCCTAAACATCAAGATAGAATCTTGAAATATACAACAAGTTATCGGGTATTAAAACCAAGAGGAAACCTATGGTAAATGAAAGTAATTATCAAAATAGTTAAGTCCAATATATAAAACATTGAGGTAATGAAAAACTAAAATTTGTATAAACATTTGATAACCATAAGAAACTATCAAATTCAGTGAAATAATGATGCAAAGTCGTTAGCAATGCTATTCTCGATGATGTTTAACCAATACGGGGAGATGTTAAGTTGGGGAAGCTTGCTTTGAGATTTTGAATAATCTCAAATGAAATATAAATCAATAAATAAAATAAATACATAAGGCTCATATTAGATAGTTATGCCTTAACCAATCACATAGCCCCCGTTCAAAGTAAACGGTCATAGGCAGCCTAGATTACGGTTCCTATTATGCCAGGACCGTAAATCTGGTGCAAACCTTAAGAAAGTTGACAAGAACACACAGGTCTAATAACCTGAAGGCCTATTGAATATTCCGGCGGAATCAGAATATTCAACAGATGGAACAAAGGTTTGAGATAAGAACAACGAAACCATAAGCTATAGTCATTAAGAACAAAATAAAAGACAAAGATTTACTGCATTTAATATATCAATTAATGTAACAGTGAAAGGAATGTCTAGGGTTTCGTGATGGCGGCGGCTGTACGAAGAGACAAAGAGAATATTCGTTTAGAATGTTTTCCTCTCGTATTGCGTGCGCTCTGTCGTGCCCTTAATGGAAACCTAGGATACTATTTATAGACCCTGACATTCCTTCAAGAATCCCTAATTATTACATAATGAAAGACAAATAAAAGTACAAGTGTAAGAGTCTTCGAGCATGATCTCTATCTTGCTCGAGCAGACTCAATATGCATTGTATGCTTAGTGATTATCTTCGAGCATACTTTACTTAGAATATTTTCACATAGAAAATATTCTCCTTTAGCATTCTTCATTCTTCTCGACTTATTCTTACTTTGCTCGAACTTGTCCATTGAGCAAGCCCATTCTTCTTGATGTCTTCAATCCTATCTTGAGACTTATTGAACAATCTTTAGCATGCTCGGATGTAAATCTTGCTCGGGGATTGAACCATTCTTGAAGTCCTTGCTTAGAACATATGAAATCTTCTTATTGCATCCATGCTCGTCACCAATGTGCTCGGACCTCCTTTTCTCGGATCACTTGGTTAAAACTTGAATGATCAAGTTGTTTGTTCGATTGACAATCCATATTCGACAGAAGAACACTCTTGCTCGGAGAAGTGTAGCTTGCTCGAAGCCTTCAACACTTAGAAGAATTTACCAAAAATGGCTTTGAAGACCATGCTCGAGGTAGTAAAACCATGCTCGATGATCCAAGCTTGCTCGAAGTCCATACTTAGCAAATTTCATGAGGAGGTTGAGAAGATTCCAATCTTCCTTGCAAAAATCCAACTCAACATATTAGATAACCATGTACATAACCGTGCACATGGTCCCGGTTTCCAATAAAGATTATGTTTGTGGACATCGGTCATTGACCGTTATATTGAGTTGATCATGAGCAAAGAAATACAATTCTATACATAGTATAAACAATGCGTGTCGCGCTTCGCGAGAAAAGTAAATGAAGATATATCAAAAGTAAACATGATTTCATTAATAATATGAAAAATTTGATAGTACAATGAGAAGTTATTTAAACAGAAATATCAAAGACTAAAACATTAAATGTACGAAATGTGTTGTCCGTGGTGCTTGTCTTCTCAGGGTAGGTAGGTCTTGGGCATAAGGAATAGTGTGAGGAGTGCCATGATTTCTAAGCTGAATTTCATTGGCGTTGATGTAGTACACACGTCCTTGCGCACCCTGGTTTGTTTGATTCACTTGAGTTTGCTCGACTTGGTTTGGTTGAGAATAATAGCTTAGATGAATTGGGCTTGCATTGGATGGGCTTGATCGACTTGGGCTTGCGGTTGGAAGGTTTGGGGATTGATATATTTGGAGCTGGTTGGTTTGGTTTGGTTAGGTTTGGATTTGATAAACGAGTTTTGGACATATGTTGCGAAGGTGTTTTGGTCTACCACAATGATAGAAGGCTCGCATAGTTGGGAGTGTAGGTGCATAAGGTAGGGTATATGATTGGTGATATGGTTGAATAATGGGTTGGGGGAGGATGAGTTGTGTTGAGTTTGTATAGGTTCTCGGTAAGCGTTGATGAAGTGATCGAAGTGGACACAATTGAAGCATTTTTGGAATTGTGTAGTAGTAGGGTGGTGAAATTTACATGTGTCAAACAAAGGATATGTTCCCGTGTAGGACTTTTTGTTGGGTTGACTTTGGATATCTTGGGTTGGTGATGGGTTCGAGTTGGTTAGAGTGTAGGTTCGGTGTTTGCATTTATTGTTGTTGTTAGTGTTGGTGTGGTGTGGTGTTGGTGTTGGTAGGTTTTTGGCACACCCCGACCATGGCAGAATGTCGGGGCGTAACATATAGATTTCTCAAAACACATGTGACAACTATTAAAGTGGCAATATTATCATTATCATATTAAAACTCAAGAACACAACTTTGAAACGGAACTAACATCATAACAAGCAAACTAACTACATCATTTTTATTTAAAATAACCTAAGGCAATCTAGTGTCTTTGATCTTGTTAATTTCCATTCATAGATGTGGCATATATATAAAACAAAAGTCAAGTAAAAATAATTGGTGAATTTCTCACAAGTTGTTATATAATATAGTATGAGGCGAAAACCATACAATTCCATGAATATGCACATTAAACAAGCAAGTAATGAAATATGTAAAAATGTCGACGAGGCCCTTTTCTATTTGACATAAAGTCTAAATAGTAAGGGGAGTTTATGATCATACTTATTGAGGCTACTGCGGCTATGAAGCAATAATAAACACAAAACAAACATGAGGCATAGTTCATACAAGCAAGTACTAACACACAAGTCTATGATGTGAAATGTAGTTTTGTGGCAACGAAGCTAAATAAAACTAAGTGTTTTTTAGGATATATATGCTACCCCTAAAATTTTTAAAAGAGTAAAAAGAGGGTGTGAGAAACTCACTTGTTTAGTAGCTAGAAATGAGTAAATAAGCAAAGATGCCTTAAGTGAGTGAATCGACAAGGTTCGGTTCAACGAGCGACCTTAGATAAGAAAATAACTAAGATCAAAATGAGGTTGAGGAAGAATAAGAAAGATGGCCGCCATATTCGTTTTATAAATTCTTAAATGAAAAAGTTTGCTAAAAATATAATTTTGTTCTGTTTTATAAGTTAAGTGAAAAAGGTTAATTAATTGATTTATCGTCAATTTATTATTGTTTTTGGAAAAATATAGGTTATAATATTTATTAGTTAATTTTAATGATTTTGGCTTTTTTTTCAATGTCTCACAATCTATCTCAAATAAGAAATAGGGGATACCCTACCCAATCTTGCAAAATACCTTTATGCTATCTTGCTGCGAATGCTTCTACTTTGGACTGATTGAGTCACCATAACTAAACGTATCATTAACCCATTTCGACCCCAGTCAGTCAACTCAATGATTAACCATTTTCTTAAGCCAACACTCATTTTCTTTATAGCAAGCACACTCGCTACCCTCTTGAAGGCCTAAACTATTTCCACGATGCAACACCTTCATACACATTTCATGATCATTTGAACCTTAAGTGTAATTTTACAACCCTCTTCATATTTTTTTAATGCTTCTATCTTTATAACCATATATATATATTCTGCTTTCATTTTATGAAAATATTATAAGTATAATTTCAAATCCTCAATTAATGATAAAATAATTAACTAATAAGTATGTATATATATATGTAAAGATTTTTTTTATTTAAACCAAAATATTTCCATTCAAGTTAAAGCTTAAAAATAATTTTCATTTTGTTTCAAACTAGATCTAAGCTCTATGAAGCTGTTATACTATCAATATTGTATTCTAGAAAAATATCTATCTACAACGAATCGTTTTACAAGGCGATCCCCTGTAATATATTTTTCTATGACACCGCCTAAAGAAAACAATGATTTTGCATTAAAGATTTCCCGCAAGATGGTAACGCTGGATTTTTTTTTATATATTAAAAAATTAACGTTTTTGCAACCAATTTTCACAAACCAAATGGAGATTTTTTTAAACAATCGATTTTCATTTTTCATCAACGCAAATTAAGGTCATTTTCCAATCTCTCAAAAACATCCAACTTAAAACCCACCCACTTGAACTTCATTCGGCAATCCATTCTCACGATCACCATTTCCAACAACACCAACCACAATACTGTGATATTCCTTCGCGCAAGGAGCAAGCCATTCAAATACCCACATAATTGCAATCGCTTATCGTATCTTGTGTAGCCATGAGCCTACTTCAATTATTGATTAGTAGGAAGAATTCTCGATACCTCTTAGGTACTGATGTTTGAATATTCGTATTTGATTTCCTAAAATTGACTAACTATGAACCGTACTACCAACATAGTTTCCAATGGACATAGAAGCAGTTTTAAACTCTATTTTGCCTCTTATATTCGAAGTTTTAAACTACTTGTTGGTTCTTTTGTTAAATCCAAACTCGAGACACAATTCTTGATAATCCTCAAAGTTTTAAAACCCGTTATTATTATTATTATTATTATTATTATTATTATTATCATCATCATGTTGTATTTTATCTCGTTCAACTCCTCGGAAATTGATAAAATCTTGTATGAAACCTAAATGGAACCATGCACCCAAATTTTTATATCTATTATTGTCTTTCACATATTTACCTTTAGTATTTTTTTTTCTTTGTAACCCACACAATGGAACTAACTATGTGGACCATGCGACGACACTAGTAATTACGGATGCATACGTAATTATAAAGGTCCCCACATGAAAATCATAGCATGAACGACGGTGTGGAATAACTTGGAATCTAAGGTGATTTTGGGCAATGGTACAAATAGAAAATGAGAAGGACATAGTGGATGCACCGCTGGTACATTCTATACATAAGTGTCCTTATCGTATTCCACATTTGTAACATTTTTTGAGTCTTTCGAAGATCTACATTATTTTATTTTAAATAAAATAAAGTTCTTAATTCTTTTTTTTTTTTACTAAAAATGACTTAATGTCCTAGTTTGTTTCTTTTTCTTAATTTATTTTTTAATTTCGGGACTAAATTTCCAAAAGTTGTTAATTCTGTGAAATTCGTCATTTTTCAAACCTGAAACCCGATCTATATAAAATTTCTGGATTCGCATTTATTAATAAAATATTGCTTTTATTAAGTATTTATTTATGTTATTTATTTGTTTAAAATTTATTCATATTCGCATTCGAACCGCATAGTTTAAATCTCGTTAAATCAAGTTTTATGCTTGAAATGCGCTTAACCTTAAGTTTAGGGACTAAAATGTAATTTTTCCAAAAAATCTTCCTCAGAAGCTGGCCACACTACACGACGAGCATAGCCAAGCTCGCCGCATGACACGACGTGGTCTCTTGTTGACTCCTCGGTGACTGCATCATCGCGTAACGCAGCGAGGATTGCCTAGCATGTCGCGCGACGCGACGAGCAACCTGTGAAAGTTTTCCTTGCGAGTTAAAATCTATAAACTCCTCCTCTCCGATTTTCAGCCATTTGACTCATATTTGAAAGTCTTGGATGAACCTAGACCATTATCTAGTTGTTAATTATCTTTCCTTTTCATGAATTGGTTCAAAACCCATTAATTTCTTGTTTAATATTGCTAAAGACTAGCCATTTGACTAGCCTTTGCAATTAAACCTCCTAGCCTTGTTATTAACGATTTTATGGCTATATAAACTACACCTCCATCTAGTATTTTCCTTTGCCCAACTCATTTCTCACTCAAAGTCTATCTCACTCTAAATTGTGTTCTTGCTTCCCAATTTGTGCTAAAGACCAAATTTGACCAAGAAAGTCAAATCGTTCAAGTTCTTCTATTTCTTTGTTATTCCATTATCAGGTAATTTATTATTTTATGTACAACACATCGTGTTATCATCACCATGTTTTCACCTTATGTCGACAACCATAGTTGTGTTTCACTACTGGTTGTCGGCTCCTATAATGTTCGGTTATAAAAGTTTTATGTTAATAAAAAAACTAACTTTTGTGAAACTAACAAAACCAAACTAAATCTTTCCAACATGTCACTTCACCTTATCATTTCAAATATGTTAGACAGAAGCCCGACTCAAAACTGGGTTCATATCTGACCAAAAATGAACCACCGGTTTAACTTGTTTTCTTAAATAATAATTGGTTTGGAAAACGAACAGAACTCATTAAAATTAACTAATAAATATTATAACCAATATTTTTTCTAAAACTAAAATAAATTGATTAAAAAAAAGGAAAAAAATATCAAAAACTAGTGCTATAGAGGCTCGAACCCAGGTCTGTAAGGATCTGGGTTCAAATACACCACATGACCAACTAGACTAAACGAATAATTGGCATAGGTTTGATTTAGATTGCTCAAAAGGACTTCGTCATGCTGGGTTCTCAAATTAACATAAAACCTAATCGGGCAAACCCCAAATTGAAGCTATTTTACCAACTGTAAAATTGAAAGAGTGGTTTTTACATGCATTCAAATCCAATCATAACCCATGTAATAATTACCTAGTATGATGACGAATTGATAGGGATCCGTGGGGTAGGGTTTCGGCTCCGTAACAAACTCAAATACCTCAAAAACGACCTTGATTGCTGCAATTGATAGCGAGCTTAGGTTCAGAATGTTGAGATGAATGCGAGGGACGATTTAATTGTATTATGATCGTGTATTTATAGGGAAATCTAATCAAGTCAGCCGTGGTTTGTGATAGCGAGCAATTTGTATCAACTACCTGTTAATTTTCGTTGTTTACCATAAACATTGGTTTTGTTTTGAGCAAGGAATGAGTAAACGAGTCCAATTCCGTTAATTATGGCTTGAATCATTGGTCAAGATGTAACGCCCGCTAAATTATCGGTTTAAAGATTTCCTGCATGTAGAGTATGTATATTTCTTGGGAGTTTTCCGGCATCTTTCGTTGACCCGACCATCTTCCCGGTACGTTAAATTATCCAACCTTTCCTTCCAAGTTACCATATCCCTTAAACCATGAGGCCTAATGCGTAATATTTTATATCATAAACTAAACCCTAGCCCCCCTACTTGCGATCGGCAGTAAGCAAGGACCCAAGCACCCCCGATTTTTCTTTTTGCAGCCAAGATTAAGCCTTAGAACTTCAATTCAAGGTATGTACTATGATTCCCCAAGTCTTTTACACCATAATTGGTCGTTGTAACACGCGTATTGATCGATTAATGGCTTGTTGTAGTTTAACCGGGTGGCTGTCCAATTGAGCGTTTCCGAGACTGTTTTGAGTGAGGTTTTTGCACTAAAATCCTCCTAGGTATGTGTGGTACATCATACTTAAAAACCATATTCATTGAAGGTGCTTAGGTCGGTCAATCGGTTTTGAGTCAAAAACTAGGGTTTATCGGGTGTAGAATCATCAATTGTTGTGTTTGATGAGTTAATCGATTGAATTACCAACCGGATCAGTTTTCATGGCCCTAAGGGGGGTTTAAGGGCTGTCGGAAAATTATTTCTTTGGTACTCGGGGCTGATTAGGTTGGTGATTAGTCAATCGAGTCGGTTTGTGCGCGAATTGTCGTTTAAACATTAAAGTGAGTGTTGTAAAAAGGAACCGTCAACACTATCAATTCAGGGGACATAATTATGATGTATGAAAAGGTTAAGATGGGAATTTGGTCCATTTGTGGCTGATTTGTTTGACAATTGGTTTTTAAGATTTAGTGCGCGCGTATTCGACTCGATTTGCATACGACGAGTGAGTTGTGCATTATGGTTAGCCCCGACAATGATTGTAGGGTGGATTTGGTTAATTGGAAGGTTTTAGGGGCTGAGGTAAAGTAAAAGAGTATGGGTTGGGCCTCGGGCCAAGTTGTTGGCCCTGAGCAGCCCGTTAGGTAAGTGTGTTCTTACGGTCTAGTTTAGTAACGCGTTGTGTACAATTTACAGGCCCTTACTTGTGAGTATGCACTTAGAGATTTCCTAGCTCGTTGCTGGTGTTTGGTTGATCTTAGGTGAGTTCAAGATGCCCTTTTTACTCTTTTAAATTTTGGGCTAGCATGCACACCTAAGTGTTTTTTCTTACTTGATGAAATGTTTTTAAACGATTTTATATAGGCTTGCTAGTATATGATAGGCCTTGGGATGTTAAAAATATATATATACATATATATACATATATACATTATTGTTTGGCCTATATTTGGCGAATTTGTAGTCGTTTCGACTACGGATGTTGTGTATGCCTACTTTGTGTTTGCATGCGTTGATGCTACGTGTTTGGGTTGTACGTTTGCTCGACCCTGATGTTATACGTGGATGTTATATATATATATTGTTATATATATAGGGATGTACTTGAAAGGATGTTTATATATATATCTTTTATATATGTAAGTATGAGAATGTTTAGTCTTCGGTAATGATGACTTAATGGATGCACTCTTTTTACTTTAAAACTTTTGGTATGTCTATCATATTTGTTGTTACTGATATTGTTTACTTAAAACTTGAACTCACTCAGCTCAAGCTGACTTTGTGTGCATGTTAGTGTGAGTTTCAGGTTAGGAAGAGGATGTCTTATCGCTTGGACGTGCACGAAGCTACTTGGACGGTGAAGGGCATACGTGGATGGAAGGATGTATTTTGAACAATTTTATTTTAAATAGTTTTATGAATTATATTTATAATTGGTTTTGGGCAAAGTTCATGGGTTTTAGGGAACTTATTTTACAATTTATGTTTTCCGCTGAATTTACACTCTGAGATGTTTGTTTTAATGGAAGAAACCGTTTTCAAGTTTAATTACTTTAAATAATATTTTCTATGAATACCAACTGTGGGGCTCCCGGGGTTTGGGGCCTTACACAAGATTGAGAAAAGGGCGAGGGGGGTTGATGAACTCCAATCATTGGTCAAGATTGATAAGGATCCGTGGGCTAGGGTTTTAGCTCAGAAATAACTCAAATACCTTAGAAATATCCTTTACTACTGCAATTGATAGAGGGATTAGGTTCGGAATGTTGAGGGGAATGTGATGGATGAGTTAATTGTAGAATGATAGTGTATTTATAGGGAAAACTAATAAAGCCATCCGTGATTCATGATAAAGAGTAATTTGTATCAATTAGCTGCCAATTTTTGTTGTTTACCATTAACGTTGGTTTTGCGTTGAGCAAGGAATGAATAAACGAGTCCAATTTTGTTAAATATGCCATGAATCATGGGCCAAGATTGAGAAAGGGGGGGGGGGTGTTGGTAAATGGCGGGGAAGGAAAAATAGTTTAAAAACTTTGCAATAGGGACCCTTGAGTTTAGTTTTTATTCAAGTTAAGATCAAAACATAGCTAAGGGTTGTTTTTGCAATAGTTCAGTAGTTTAAAATTTTGATTAACGAGCAAAAGTAAAGTCGAGTGAAGCGTAATATATTTAAACTATAAATGACACACTTAAAACAATAATCCAACGTCTTTATTTAATAATGAACGTTTGACTAATAAATAAATAAATAAATAAATAATAATGATAAGAATAAAAGAAAATTTTTAACGGGCCGACTTTACGGGTTTGAAATTCGACAAACGTTACACATAACAGGCGTGAGGTGCTTGATGTAAGCTACATAGAGCCTTATCTAGCTTGTAAGCCTGATCAGTGTGCGCCAAATCTTTAAAACCTGTTAGTTGGTCCACATAAATCTAAAGTGTCTCCATATAAAAAGCCTTCTTGGCATCCATTTGATAAATTGTAAATCCCATGTGTGATGCATACGCTTAAATATAACCTCCAAGCGAGCGACTGGAGCATATACTTTAGTGTAATCAAATCTTCAACTAGACGAAAGCCCCAAACCGAAAATTACAACTTGTTTCTAGTGATAACTCCACTATCATCTTGCTTGTTTCGATAAACCCATCTTGTATCCAAAGATTTATTTCCTTCACACATCTTGACCAACTTCCAAACCTTTAGTTTATCAATATGTTTCAAGTCCTCATGCGTCGCCTCAACACAACTAGGTTCTTGTAGTGCCATTTCAACGTTTTTCGGCTAAATCAGAGATATGAAGCAAGAATATATACATCTGTTTATGTTCCACTTTGACTTTTTAATAAGATATCGACCTCTATAGGAACAATAAAATTTCTATCGGATGATTTCTTTGAACACTTGTAGGAATTGACATGTTTGTAACTTCAGAAGTCCGTGGTAGAGTAGATACATTTTCATACTCACATAAGAATCTTCTCCAACATTTGGCACTGTGTTGTATTCTTAAATTGGTGCAGTCACAAAATATTCATCAGGAATTAGATATAGAAATAATGAACTTCCATAGTCTGGCTGTACCAAATTGTTACCGATAGGTTGGACAACAGCTTCTATTGTATTCATTGACTCTTGACGTGTGGGTGAAATATCTTATGTTAAATGAGTCATATCACATGTTTTATGTGTTTGTATGCCGAAAACAAAATTACTTTGTGTAAGTTTACGATTACAGGTGTGCGGAGCTAAATGGAAGCATATGACATGGAAAGGAAAGGAAGATTTTATTGAATGGAATGATAGAGCAAGTGAAGACGAAAACGTGGCCGAAAACGGGGCATAAATCCGAGTCCGAATGACGAAGTTACAAACATTGCATCACGGTGGGTGACAGGCCACCGTAAGGCAATAGGTGAGTTCGTAGGCTACACCGTGTAGCTTACGGTCCCCACCGTGTAGCTTACGGTCGTCTGGACGGAACTCGATTTTTAGGTTTCTTTTGGAGCTATTTAAGGCCGGTTCAACCCTAAGACGGCTATCTTTTGATATCACAACATACTTGGACGATTTTGGAGCATCTTTCCACCATTCTAACACATCCTAGTCACCCGAATCATCCATGGTATCATCCATTCAAGATTCAAAGAAGCTATTTAAGATGACTATCTTAGGCTAAACCACTCGTGACCATCTCCGGGTGAGGGTTAAGTTGTTCATTGGATTGTTGGTAATCTAAACCTTATTTTTGGATTTTGTTTGTGTGCTTGAAAATACTTTTGGGTAATCAAAGATATTTGCACTTTATTAGTTATTGTTTTTGGTCATCAATAATTAGGATTCAGTTCTTAGTGTCATTGGCTAGTGTCCTTAACCATACTGAGTGATACATAATTGCCTAAGATTAACATTCAATTAGATTATTGTTTATCCGTGTCAATCAATTGGATTATGTTCTAACGATCAACATAACCAAACATTTAGTCTATTGGTTTGTTGCTTCAAACAAAGGTTATAAATTCAATAGGTTTAATCATCAATCTAATTTACTTCAAAACCTGAAACCTGGAGTTTGGTTACTTTTTAATAATTGTTTACAAATCAAAGTATTAGTGTCTTCGTTTAACAAATCTTTAAAACCACTTGACATCGTTTGTCCATTTAGTATAATTAGTAATTAAGTATTAAATTTGATTAGCACTTTCCACTTATTCCCTTTGGATTCGACACCTTACTTAACCTAGCTAGTGAAGGTATGTTACAAATGTTTTTGATTGACCTTTCGACATCGATCAAAATGACGCCGTTGCCGGGGAATCAACGCACAAAATGCTAGTTTAGTTAGTTAGTCTAGTTAAGTTTGATTTTAATTTCAGTTTTTATTTCTTTTTCTTCATTGATTTTGTTTTCGTGTGTGCAGTAATCTTTTAGGTTGATGCATACAAGGTACTATTGAGATAAAGGGTTGTTACAGTTCGATCCAGAAATAGAAAAGACAGCGAAAAGAAATCGAGCGGTCAAAAGAAACGGTGAATCCTCAAGGCCAAAAGAAGAAGATATGAACCATCAGGAGCCTTACCCAATTCCACCTGTGTTTCAACCTAGAAAGCAAGACCACCTCCTAATCAAGAACAACCCGGCCCACAACACATCCCACAAAATCCTCCACTCAATGACTTGCCGCCACTAAACCAACACCTTAACCGAAACCGTAGAGCTCAAAGACAGTATCACGTGAGGGATGATCGGTCAATCGGACCTGTACCACCATAGTTTTAGGGTGCGGTTGATTTTGAGAGAGAGAACAATGGAAGAAGGGGGTTTGATGATTTCGAGGAATTTGAAGATGAGGAAGAATGAGAAGCCATACTTAGGGGTCGGTATTATCAGAGAGACCAACAACAACAACCACCACGTAACCGCAGGCCACGAAGAAGACCAATAGTGCAGGAACCACAGGTTCCTGAGTATGAGTTTGATGATGGGGTTCCGAGAGAACTTGTTCCAGAACCAGTTCGGGGGGTTCAAAGCCATTTCATCCCACAAGTGGCCACGAACCCATTGCCCATATTATTCCGGTCAAAGAGGAGAGAACTTTTTCAGTGAGGCAGAGCAGTTTGACCAGGATACCTGTGTTTTACGGAAAAGCTACAGAGGAACCATATCTGCATCTAAGTGAGTTTAACTCGATATGTGCTTCCATCTCAAGCCAAGGGTTTAATGCAGATGATGTAAAATTGGTGGTGTTCCAGTATAGTTTGAAGGATGCAGCAAAACAGTGTTTTTATCAATGCCTTTAGCTAGCATTTACATGTGGCAAGATTTGGCTTAGCAGTGTCTAGATGAATATTATACGCCACAAAGAACTTCAGAGGCCCGCACTGCTATCAGAAACTATCAACAACGAATGGGCGAATCGTTTCACAAGACTTTCACGAGATTTAAGTTGTTGTTGAGAACATGTCCACGTCATGGAATAGCCTTGTGGGAATTAATTAAAGAGTTCCATGATGGTTTTTTAACCGATGATGTGCGAGACCTTCAATCCACCACTAATGGATCTTTTCTAACGAATGATGACAATGTGGATTGGGGGAATCTCGAAAGACATGCTATGAACTCCAAGAGACAATCACAGTCGAACAGAATGATAAAGTGGTCGGTGGTGAAAGCAGTTGACAGTGGGGTTTCAAATGATCGGATGGAAAGGTTGGAAAAGAAGCTGGATCAGTTAATGGTTGCTGGTACGAAAGATAAAGAGAAATCGGGAAAGACATATCCAGTTTGTGAAGGTTATGGTGAACTAGGCAATTCTGTGGTAAATTGTGGAGTTGTAAGGGATAACGAAGAAGAGGACAAAGAGGAGGTTAATTTGTTCAATGGGAAAAATCATTCTATCACCAGGGCCTCCGAAATCATCCTAATTTCAGCTATGGAAACCCGAAGACTCAACAAAACCCAAATTTCCAAGCAATACTCAGAGAACCGGTTATCAGTCAAATTAGAGACAGTATGGGATTGGTTCATGTAACCAGCAGAGTGGATACAATCAGAGAGAGTTTGGTGGATATAATAAGGGATATCAAAAGGGTGAACAACACGGGCAAGGAAGTTCTTCAGGTAATAAGGAAGAGTCAATTTAGGCTGTGATGGATTTTTTTTAAGCAGATGAAGACAGATCAGGAGGCTCAGAGTAAAATCGTGAATCAAAGATTAGAGCTCCAAGAGAAGTTAATGCTTCGAGGGTTAAACAGGTGAGCCAGCTTGCAAAAGAAGTGGCTAGTTTGAAGAGAAATCCATCCAAATTACCAAGTGATACCTTAAAGAACCCAAGCCATTAGAGTAGCAGTTCATCGAATGGGACGAACACTCACATTAACCAGGCAAGTACCCTTAGGAATGGTAAGACTTATGATAACGGGGTAAATCCACCACCCTTCATTGAGGGTGTGGTGGAAGACTTGGGGGAAGATGGTAAAAGTGATGATGATGTGGAAATCAAACCTAGAAATCAACCAAGAAAATCAATTACTAGAAATTTAAATGAATCGGTAATTAAAAAGGGAACACCAATTACTAAGGAGGCGAATTTAACGAGTAAAACCGTTTCGTTTCCTCAGGCTTTGGTGAATCCTGAAACATCATCGTCACTTAGAAAGAGGGGCCCATAACAGGAGGAAATGTGGGAAATTTTCAAACAAGTAAAGATTAATCTACTTTTCATTTATGCTACAAAGCAAATCCCCGAATATGCTAAGTATTTGAAGGAAACAAGTTGACTTAACTGCTAAAATGAGTTCGGTTTTGACGGGAATCCTCCCACCCAAACTTCAAGATCTGGGAACGCTAATAATACCCATTTAAGTGGGCGATTTCAAAATGAAAAGGGCGTTAATAGATCTAGGAGCCGGGGTAAGTATTCTCCCGGGAAGCTTGTACGACCAATATGATTTTGATCCCTTTAGAAAAGCCACACCAAGTGGTGTTGGCCGATTTAACACTTAAGCTTCCTAGGGAATAGTGACTGATGTACTTGTCATGATTGAAGATTTTTATTATCTGATTGACTTTCTGGTTCTAGATTACGTAACAGTTGACCCAAAATGGCAACCGAACGTGATTCTCAGTTGGCCTTTTTTGGCAACTGCGAATGCTTTAATAAACTGTAGAACCGAGGTGTTCGACATGGCCTTTGGTAATAAAAATCTTCGGCTCAATGTGTTTTCAAATGTATCTAACCCTCTGGTGAGTGATGAATGCTTCGCAGCTGAAGTCATTGACGGTTTGAATCCTCACGAAAGTGAGGAAGATGCCACAGAGGAGTGCGTTATTTGTTGTAGGGAATCTGTTGAGCATGTGTTGCAGCTGAAAGAGGAGGAAATGGCAGTTGAGGCGTTTGCTGTGAGTATTGGGAAGCCACCTTGGTCTCCTCAGTAGGAGGAGAGACTACCAGACACTATTGACTCCAAGTTAAAACCTTCACTCGAGAGTCCACCGGTAGTGGAGTTGAAGGAACTCCCAAAACATCTCAAGTATATGTTTTGGGAGAGGGAGAGACGTTACCGGCCATCATTGTCTCGAATTTAATAGATGAACAAGAAAGGGCATTGAAGGAAGTTTTGAAGCAGCATAAAGCGGTGATTGGATGGACGATAGCGGACTTAATGGGTATTATTCCATCTGTTGTGATGCACAAGATTATCACAGACCCCGAGGTAAAGCCCGCACACAATGCACAAAGACGGTTGAATCCGAATATGCGGGAAGTTGGAAGAAAGAGGTGTTGAAGTGGTTGGATGCTGGAATCATTTTCCCGATCGCGGATAGTACTTGGGTAAGCCCGACGCAAGCGGTTCCGAGGAAGGCGGGTATTCAGATAACCCGTGATGAGAGAGGTGTGGAAATAGCTACCCGACCGGTAACCGGGTGGCGGATTTGTGTTGATTATCGGAAGTTGAACGCGGCGACCTCCAAGGATTATTTCCTTTTACCATTCATTGACCAAATCATAGAGAAACTATCAGGTTAGAAGTTTTACTATTTTCTAGACGGTTATTCGGGGTGCGTCTTGGAGATAAGGCGCTTGGTTTTATTGAAGTGAGCTTTTCAATATATATATATATATATATATATTATATATATATATATATATATAGTTAATATAAAGAATTATGCATTAAATTAATCTAGCTTGATTAAATTAATAGTCAAAGTGAACCTTGGGCTTTCTGTTTTGAAACTAATGGTTCTTTACGAATTAGGAACTTTCTTTTTTATTTCCATTCACCCCGATAACCAACATAAGACCACGTTTGCGTGTCCATATGACACATTCGCATTTTGGCGAATGCCTTTTGGCTTGTGTAATGCCCCGGCCACCTTTCAAAGGTGCATGATGAGTATCTTCTCAGATATGGTCGGGGTTTCACTAGAAATTTTTATGAACGATTTTTCAATTTTCATCTCAACTTTTGAACTATGCTTAAATGAACTAACGAAAGTTTTGTAAAGATGTGTGGAAACGAATCTGGTCTTAAGTTGGGAAAAGAGCCATTTCATGGTTCAAGAGGGAACTGTTTTGGGTCTTGTCATCTCAACTAGGGGGGTTGAGGTTGACCGGGCGAAAGTCAATGTCATAGCTAATTTACCACCCCCAGCAAATGTGAAGGGAATTTGGTCATTTTTGGGACATGGTGGATTTTACAGACGGTTTATTAAGAATTTCAGTGTCATAACTAAGCCGTTATGTATTTTGTTATTGAAAGTTGTACCATTTGTTTTTGATGAAGGTTGTTTGAATGCTTTTAATGTGCTTAAAAATAAATTGGTCGAGGCCCCGATTGCTGTCTCCTGATTAATCACTTCCTTTTGAGATTATGTGTGACGCGAGCGACTATGTGGTCGAGGCTGTTCTTGGTCAACGGGAGGACAAGAAGCCCGTTGCAATATACTACACAAGCAAAACCATTTATGATGCTCAAATTAATTATACCACTACGGAAAAGGAGTTGCTTGGGGTAGTGTATGCGTTGGATAAATTTAGATCTTATCTATGAGGAAGAAAAGTTGTTGTGTTTTCAGATCATAGCGCAGTGAAATACCAGATGGAGAAGAAAATATTCAAAGCCGCGCTTGATAGGGTGGATTTTGTTCCTTCAAGATTTTGATGTGGAGATTCGTCATAAGAAGGGGAGTGATAATGTTGTTGCGGACAACCTTTCTAAATTGGTAGAAAGAGAAGAGGAGGAAGATGCCCAAGAGATAAATGAGTCATTGCCATATAAACAACTATTCTCCGTCTCAACCTTGCCATGGTATGCTGACATCCTTAATTTTCTTGTTGTAGGTACCATTCCAGATTTTTGGCGAAAGAAAAAGAAGCACAAATTCATGGCTAAGGTGAAACAATATATATGGGAGGACCCAGACTTGTTTAAGATCGGGGCGGATCAAGTGTTTCAAAGATGTATTCCAGATGAGGAGACTGGGAGTGTTTTGTCACACGCGCATTCACTTGCATGTGGTGGCCATTTCAGTACGCAGAAAACTCGTCATATGATTTTAGCATGTGGTTTTTACTGGCCCGCTATTTTAAAAGATTCGGCGGAATATGCTAAAAACTTTGTGGGATGCCAACAGTTGGGTAGCATTTCCAAGAGAAACGAGATGCCCATGCAACCAATCCTCGTAGACGACATCTTTGATGTTGGGGGGATTGATTTTATGGGTTCGTTTCCAAATTCCTTCGGGAATTATTACATTTTGGTGGCAGTTGATTATTGTCAAAATGGGTCGAAGCAATCGCCACAAAAAAAAATGACCATGCTGTTATTTGTAAGTTTGTCCAAACGAACATATTTTCCAGATTTGGTGTCCCCCACATTATAATAAGTGATGGGGGATCACATTTTAAAAACTAAAACTTTGGAAAACTACTTAAATGGTATGGCGTAAACCACCAAACAGCCACACCATACCTTCCTCAAACGAGTGATCAGGTGGAGGTGTCCAATAGGCAGATTAAAGAAATTTTACAAAAGACGGTGTGGCCCAATCGAAAAGATTGGTCTACAAAGTTAAATGTTGCTTTATAGGCCTATCGAACAACTTTCAAAATGCCTATCGGCACCACCCGCTATCGATTGGTTTATGGAAAGGGTTGCCACTTGCCTTAAAACTTGCTCATCGAGCATTATGGGCTGTGAATAATGTTAATTTGGATTATGAGTGTGCAGCGAATGAGCATATGTTGAATATCTGCGAGTTGGAGGAGCTTAGAGATGAAGCGTATGAGTGTGCTTCTGCATACAAAGATAGGATGAAGCGAGTACACAATGTGAAGATTAAGAGGAAGGAATTTGAAGAAGGTCAAAGGGGCTGGTTATACAATTTGAGAGCAAAGCTGTTTCTGGGTAAGTTGAAGAGCAAATGGTTGGGGCCATACCAGGTTAAGCGTGTCGGTAAGTTCGGTGAGGTTGAAATCGAAGATTTCGACGATCATTTAAGGCAGGTGGTGAACGGGCATCGACTAAAACCGTACTTGGAAGATGCATATTTGAATAAAAGCATACATTAGTCGGTGGTGAGCTTTATAGCGAGTGCACCGACATATTCAGTCGAATGCTAAGGGCCAGGTAACGTCGGGTTGTAGACGAAAAATGCAGCGCTTTCCAGGAGGCAACCCGAGTTTGGTTTGTACATTTCTTTGTATTCTTAATTAAAAAAAACATTTTTGACCTGAAGCCATCGTAGCCTACGGTGGCCCGATCGTAGCTTACGGTGGCACCGTAGGCTACGGTCACTAGAGTCTATCTTACGGTAATATGTGGACCATAGGCTACCGTCTCTCGACCATAGCTTACGGTGAGCTCATGTTCAGCGACCAGCATATATAAAAAGAAACCGAAAATTAATCTCCAACCACAACCACATATTTAACCTAACATCCTTATTCCATCTTCCATCTTCTTCTTCTTCTAATCTCACCATAACCCAATCTTAACTTTCTCAATCCTCCACCAAATCTTTCGATTCAGGGGTCTAATCTCACTAACTTTTTGAAAGGAATTCAATTGTGGTGTTGGTTTCCTTCAATTCCTCTCCGTTTTTTCCGGATTCGTGGTGGAGGGTGACGGACCCTAGAAATTAAAGTAGGTTTTTCGTGTTTCATTGTTTATTCTAGAAATGGAAGTGTCTAGAGACTTGTTGCAACACTCAAGGTATGTGGATTATTGTTTTATTGATGATTAGTTGAGGTATGTTGTTACTAGTTCTTTGGTGAATATACTTGGTTTGGAATATGGTTTTGGCGGTTGGTTTATGATTATGTTCTACATCTTATGGGTGTTGGTTATTGTTTAGGGGCTAGTACACTTGTGACTTTGATTGGTATGGTTGTTATAATGGTTTGTGATTTTGTGAGTTTGGAATTTGACAAATCAAAACCAAGATTTTGTGTAACAAGAAGGATGAGTTTATAATTAATAACTTTTGTGAATGAATTGGTAATGGGGGTAATACATGGGTATGACTAACCATGAATGCATAACCAATGACAAGTGTGGGCAAATTCTGGTTTGGTGTTAGTCATGGTGAGAACCTCGGTTAATGCATTTGTTTGTTACACTTTTGTAGGATGGGAAGGACATGTGAAACTCATAAGAATCCACCATGGAACAAGGGTAAGGCAAGCGCATCTTCCGCTGCACCAGATCCTCCATTACCGAAACAGAGGCTAATTTTAAGAGATGATGATGAGGAGCATGATCCGATGGAGGAACCGTATGAAGATGAGGGCATGGAACCTCCCCTTAAACCTATTTGGATGGGAGGTCCTTTGTCAAGGATTGATCCTCGACGGCAGACAAAACTATTTAATGATGAGATGAATAAGTTACAGCTGAAGCATTTAGGGTTTATTTGTGAGAAGAAAGTCGGGGTTTGTGACATGAAACCATTCGGGATTGTCGGAATGTCTAAGAATCAAGGATGGGAAGCCGCTTTGAAATGCTATGATGATGAAACTAAGGTCTTGTATATGGAGAGTATTCAGGAGTGGGTATCCACTTTGAGATTGGATTGGGGTAATAATCCACCAAAAACGATGAGGTTGATCGGAATGGCTAACAATAAGTAGGTTGTGATGTCAATGGATAGTCTTCGCCGTATCGCTCAGTTTGATTCGCGGCCATCTGGGGAATACATTTACCCTTCGGAATCTGATCTCTACTGACACCCCGACAAACACCCCATGTATAAATGAAAAAGGCTGAATTATTTAAGCCGGGGATGGGTCACCAGTTGTTACGGAATAATCTAAGGGGACAGGTGAGATTACTGTTGAGTTTGGTGATTACTAATGTTATGCCATGAAGAGGGAATCGAAAAAGTGTGCGGCAGTGGGAGATCCCTAATTTGTATGCATTAATGAAAGGAAAGCCGAAAATTTCGTTCCGGTATTTGGTTATGATGAATGTTTGGGAGGCTCGTCAATCGAAGGAGAAACTAATTATCCCATATTGCCGACTGATAACGGCTTTGCTGAAAATGAAAGGTGCCATCGGTGAGGATACACCGAATATTGAAAAAATCCATACTCCTTTTTCGATGGACTAAATGGAGAAGGAGGGATGGGCGACTGAGAGAACAGAGGAGTATTTGATTTTCAAGCATTTGGATACCAAGACGTTGAAAGCATTGAAGAATAATGATGGTGATGTTGTTATGGAAGAAGTTTATGAGCCAATGGTTGGCGGGGTCAATAGTGGGGCGGCACCACAGGGTGGTGTTGAGAGTAGTCAAGCGGGTGCTTCGTTTGAGTAGCCACATTTTATTCCAGTTCAGGAACAGTGTTAGAACATATATTTTTGACCAACGCATCGAATTATTATTTTTATAGGTGAAAAATAATTAATATTTTTGATCTCAACCAAGGGTGGATGGCTTGAAGACCAAGACATGCTAGACTAGTATAAATAGAAGTATTTGTTAATTTGTCTAGTATGAGGGTATTGTGTATTAGGTGAGATCTACGGTTTTATCCCTATGAGAGAGCCGCCGCCTCCGGGATGAGCTCTCCTGGAGGTAGCTGATCTTTATTGTATGTATCAGTGCTCTGTATGACAATCTTTGGATAAATGAAATCATACTGCCACTACTTTATTTGTGTTTCGATTACATATTTGTGTTCATCCAGTCTATTGTTCATTTTAATCGATTCAGGCTCTCTCCCAAACACCACTCATCCGTCCAAAACACCTTTCAAGAGTGAATACGATTCGATCCTAGCTCAGATCCGAGCTCCACCGTTAATAACGACCATTATTCACGCTTCCGCACCGGGCCTCGGCTCTCACAAACCGCATGTTATGTTGCAGGATGATGCACGAATAATAGAATGGCTTCAAAATTCGAGGCCAACTGTTTATGGGGGTTGAAGTAACAAGTTCTAGTACATGTACGACCAACAAAATCGGAACGCGGAACTAGAGCATCGAGAGACTCAAAGATTGTATGACAGGATGGAGATGTGGAACCAAACCCATGCATATAGTTTTCAGCAGGAGATTAATAGCAGGCACATGGACGATCTCCACAAAAGTATGCATGAGGCGTAGCATCGTAGGGAGCCGGTGGTGGCATACCCACCTATGATCGATAACACTACTTTGGGTCCTTATGATGGTAGTGTCCAGTATCCACCACCGCAGCTTCACCACTCTCGTTGGGTTGATCCACATGCAGATGCGGCGCGAGATGCAGGTGCGGGTAGCTCGTCGGACACGTTTAACTTTGTTGGGTAGGATTTTTGATAAGAAAGATTGGAATCTTCTCAACCTCCTCAAAAAATGGCTAAGTATGGACTTCAAGCAAGCTTAGGCGATCGAGCATGGTTTTACTACTTCGCGCAAGGTCTTTAGATCCTTAAATGGTTGATTCTTCTAAGTGTTAAGGCTTAGAGCAAGCTACACTTCAACGAGCAAGAGTATTCTTCTATCGAGCATGGATTACCAATCGAGCAAACAGCTTGGTCATACAAGTTTTAACCAAGAGTTACGAGCACAGGATGATCGAGCACATGGGGACAAGCTTGGATGCAATAAGAAGATGTGAAGTGATCAAAGGAAGGACTTCGAGCATAGTTCAGTTCCCGAGCAATATTTACATCGAGCATGCTAAAGATTGTTGAATAAGTAAAGCTGAAGACATCAAGAAGAATGAGCTTGCTCGATGGACTAGTTCAAGCAAAGCATAGACAAGTCAAGAAGAACGAAGCTTACTGGAGGAGAATATATTCTCCGAAAGAGAATATACTCTAAGTAAAATATGCTCGAAGACACTCATCAAGCATACCTAGCATAGTGAGTGTGCTCAAGCAAGATTGTTACCTTGCTCGAGGACTCAACACTTGTATTATTTTCTATTTCATTATGTAACGATTAGGAACTTCTTGAAGGAATGTTAGGGTCTATAAATAGGGTCCTAGGTTTCCATTTAGGACACGGCTTTTCACACAGCGCTCTCTACGGAAAACATTCTAAAAGAACATTCCATTGTTTTCTTGTATAGCCGCCACCTGCCCCATCACATTCGGAGATTCAACATTAATTTCATGATTATTTGGTCATATCGGTACATCTCTGATGTACCAGTGTTTTTAGCTCATTTTGGGTCAAAACTATTATTGAAGGTGATTTTCAGATCTGTAATGGTTGTTGATGGATTGAAGATAGATGGTTGATATCTAGATGACTGGGATATTGCTACAATGATTAATTTCATTTGAAGAAGATTGGTTCTTGATCTGAAAATTAGGGTTTTATGTGCTCATAATTGTTTCTGATATGAGTCTGCTGCTTGAACAGTAAAGGGAATATTGAAGAACATTGCTGCTGGTACAATCTGATATGTAGAAGTCAAGAATGAACAGGTGCTAAGAGCAATCTAATCATTGTTTGTAGCAGCAGATGGAAAATGCAGAGGGAATGTTCAAGCAGATTCTGTATTGGAAAATCATTGATTGATGATGCAGAAGAAAGGTATGTTGTTCGAGCATCGATCTGTGTACCCGGAAGGTATCTTATCTATTGCTCGAGCATAATGGACAAGACTGTCATGAAGTATTACGAGCGCAAGGAAATTTTTCTGCTGTTCGAGCATCGATATGTTTACCCGAAAGGTATCATATCTATTGCTCGAGCATAGTGGACAAGTCCTGAACTGTCATGAAGTATTTCGAGCGCATGGAAATGTTTCTGTTATTTGAGCGTCGATAAGTTTACCCGAAAGGTATCTTATCAATTGCTCGAGCACAGTGGACAAGTCCTGAACTTTCATGAAGTCTTTCGAGCACAACGGAATGATTCTGCTGTTCGACCATCGATATGTTTACTTGAAAGGTAGCTTATCGATTGCTCGAGCATGCAAAATCGAGCACATAAACTCCAAGCACATCCTCGTTTATCAACAATCTATCTTTTTGTGTCGAGCACACTTTGTTTTACTTGAGCAAACCTTCTTCGAGCACACTTTGGCTCCTGAGCATGCCCATGAAAAGAGAAGAAAAATACAAGTGTTTTCGAGCACACTTTTGCTTTTGAACGTGCTCAGGAAAAGACAGAAAAAGACCAAGTATTTCGAGCAAGGTCTCGAGCATGGTCTTGAGCATGCTTGATGAAAGACAGAAAAAGACAAGTATTTCGAGCAAGGTCTCGAGCATGGTCTTGAGCATGCTTGATGAAAGACAAAAAGACTTAAGTATTTCGAGCAAGGTCTCGAGCATGCTCGAGTAAAGACACGAGCATGCTCAAGTAACGACAGAAAAATACAAGTGTTTTCTCGAGCAAGGTCCATGCTCGAGTAAAAAAAAAAAATTAGCACGCTCGATTTAAAAAAAAAAAATTATGAGTGTGCTTGTGAAGGGATTTAAAGGACTTATGTGTGCTCGTGAACCGATAATCCATGCTCGTGAATAAGTTACAAGTTTTGAAGAAACTTTTTGAAATATTTGGTGCCGTTAACCGTTTGACCAAGCTGATCTTTACGGAAGATATATACCAGGGTATTTTGGTAAATTTTATCCAATCATCAACAAGCAAAAGGAAATCAAAGCCTTATCAATTTTTCACGACTTCATCAAAGAGCTTTACAAGAACAAGTGTTGACCAAGCTTACGGATTTCATCCCTTATGAGTGTCAACAAACATAATATTTTGTTTATCTTTTTTTATTACAGAATCAACAATCTTGATAAGGATGGTCAAGGTTGTTTCACCCATACTTGATTTGAAGACACAATTTTTAAAGACAATTGCAACGAAATTGGGGGAGTAAAAATTCTTGAATTTCATTGCAAATTGCTTGCTTCAAATCAAGTGAAAAGACTCAAATTAAGGAAAAGTTGATCAAGATCAATAATCTAAGATTCTTTAGGAAATGTTTCTGTTGTTTGAGCATCGATATGTTTACCCGAAAGGTATCTTATCTACTGCTCGAGCATGAGTCATCGGATTTCCTAGTACAATCGAGCATGATTTACTACCTCGAGCAAGATCTTCAGAACCATTGATGGTTAATTATTCTAAGTGTTAAGGCTTCGAACAAGCTACACTTTATCAAGCAAGAGTGTTCTTCTATCAAGTATGGATTGCCAATCGAGCAAACAACTTGATCATTCAGGTTTTAGCCAAGTGAACCGAGCACAGGATGTTCTAGCACATGGGGACAAGCATGGATGCAATAAGACGATGTCAAGTGATCAAAGCAAGGACTTCGAGCACAGTTCAGTTCCCAAGCAAGATTTACATCCGAGCATGCTAAAGATTGCTGAATAAGAAGACTGAAGACATCAAGAAGAATGAGCTTGCTCGATGGACTAGTTCGAGCAAAGCAAGGATTGGTCAAGAAGAACGAAGCTTACTAGAGGATAATATATTCTCCGAAAGAGAATATATTCTAAGTAAAATATGCTCGAAGAAACTCGTCGATCATACCTAGCAAAGGAAAGGTTTGAAGATGACTTACAAGGGAAGAAACATGTTTGCAGAATGGAAGATTTATTGATGATCACATTAGGTAGAAATTCGATGGCATCGGTCTAAGGGGGAGATTGTTAGGAGTTATATTTTAGACCGACGCATCGAATTATTATTTTTATGGGTGAAAAATAATTAATATTTTTGGTCTCAACCAAGGGTGGATGGCTTGAAGACTAAGACATGCTAGACTAGTATAAATAGATGTATTTGTTAATTTGTCTAGTATGAGGGTATTGTATATTAGGTGAGATCTCGGGTTTTATCCCTATGAGAGAGCCACCGCCTCCGGGATGAGCTCTCCTAGACGTATCTGATCTTTATTGTATGTATGAGTGCTCTGTATGACAATCTTTTGATAAATGAAATCATACTGCCACTACTTTATTTGTGTTTTGATTACATATTTGTGTTCATCCAGTCTATTGTTCATTTTAATCGATTCAGGCTCTCTCCCAAACACCACTCATCCGTCCAAAACACCTTTCAAGAGTGAATACGATTCGATCCTAGCTCAGATCCGAGCTCCACCGTTAATAACAACCATTATTCACGCTTCCGCAACGGGCCTCGGCTCTCACAAACCGCATGTTATGTTGCAGGATGATGCACGAATAATAGAATGGCTTCAAAATTCGAGGCCAATTGTTTATGGGGGTTGGAGTAACAAGTTCAAGTACAAGTACGACCAACAGAATCGGAACGCGGAACTAGAGCATCGAGAGACTCTATGACAGGATGGAGATGTGGAACCAAACCCATGCATATAGTTTTCAGCAGGAGATTAATAGCAGGCACATGGACGATCTCCACAAAAGTATGCATGAGGCGTGGCATCGTAGGGAGCCGGTGGTGGCATACCCACCTATGATCAATTACACTACTTTGGGTCCTTATGATGGTAGTGTCCAGTATCCACCACCGCAGCTTCACCACTCTCGTTGGGTTGATCCACATGCAGATGCGGCGCGGGATGCAGGTCCGGGTAGCTCGTCGGACGCGTTTAACTTTGTTGGGTCGGCTTTTGATAAGAAAGATTGGAATCTTCTCAACCTCCTCAAAACATGGCTAACTATGGACTTCGAGCAAGCTTAGGCGATCGAGCATGGTTTTACTACTTCGCGCAAGGTCTTTAGAACCTTAAATGGTTGATTCTTCTAAGTGTTAAGGCTTCGAGCAAGCTACACTTCAACGAGCAAGAGTATTCTTCTATCGAGCATAGATTACCAATCGAGCAAACAGCTTGGTCATACAAGTTTTAACCAAGTGTTACGAGCACAGGATGATCGAGCACATGGGGACAAGCTTGGATGCAATAAGAAGATGTCAAGTGATCAAAAGAAGGACTTCGAGCACAGTTCAGTTCCCGAGCAATATTTACATCCGAGCATGCTAAAGATTGTTGAAAAAGTAAAGCTGAAGACATTAAGAAGAATGAGCTTGCTCGATTTACTAGTTCGAGCAAAGCATGGACAAGTCAAGAAGAACGAAGCTTACTGGAGGAGAATATATTCTCCAAAAGAGAATATATTCTAAGTAAAATATGCTCGAATACACTCATCAAGCATACCTAGCATAGTGAGTGTGCTCAAGCAAGATTGTTACCTTGCTCGAGGACTCAACACTTGTATTATTTTCTATTTCATTATGTAACGATTAGGAACTTCTAGAAGGAATTTTAGGGTCTATAAATAGGGTCCTAGGTTTCCATTTAGGACACGGCTTTTCACACAGCGCTCTGTACGGAAAACATTCTAAAAGAACATTCTGTTGTTTTCTTGTATAGCCGCCACCTGCGCCATCACACGAAACCCTAAACATTCCTTACAATGTTCCATAAATGATTTATTAAATACAGTGAATTGTAGGTTCCCAGCCGGATCTACACGGAATATCTCGTTCTACGTAGGTGCGGAATCCCTACGTAAGACGATACGAGCGTAGAATCGATATACGTTAAACACAAGCAAACACACGTTACAAAATAAAACAAAGAACACGTTGTATTGCAACTAATAACACGTGATATATCAATCACCGATTACAGGAACTGAACAACTCTTTTTAAACAAGCCGTAACCTAAACCTATATATCATACGACAACTTCGCCTAACATGTTTAGGCGAAGTTGTCACTAACTTCGCTTGTTCCACAAGTTCGCCTATATCAGGCGAACTTGTGAGACAAGTTCACTTAAACCTTAATACAAATCCAAATAACACGATTACAGACACTAAATACTGAACTACAAACATCATGTACCAACAGACTCCCCCTTGGCAGTAGCTTCATATCTCTATCTTCAAACACGTGTCTCGTAATCCAAAAAATCTTGTATCATCCATCTTCAAGCATGAACGCCTTCTCGTACACAAACTGAAACTACTCTTTGATATTTCTTTGCTTCTTCTTTCCAAGCAGGAATGTAAAATATCTTTTTCTCGTTCAGCACCTGCAGATCAGCTTGAGACAAATTCACTAAATGCATAGGATCATATACTCTCATCAGCTCTTGTTCATCTTCATCCTCCATTACTGCTTCAGCTGTTTCACTATCAACGTACCACCATTTCAGATCTTTGAGCACATCCTTGGGCATTTGTTTCATCGGCACTTCTTTTAGACACCGGATCGGCTTATACTTCATTATCATCCAAGGCTTGCCATCTGCTCTCATTCCTCTGTTTTTGTCTTCAACGAGCTTTCCTCTCTGTGGTTTCAACAGCTCGAACTTTTTCTCCTTTATGCTTTCCTTCCAGACTATCTTCCCAATGATCCTAGCCATATTATCATCACTCCTGTTGATCAACCTCAACCTGGCTAAGTCCTTCACTTCACATTCAGGCAAAGTATTCAACGATCTCAACAACCTCTTGAAATACTGAACCCCATCATACCTTTTAATCACAAAAAGCCTCAATTGCTCATCATATAACCAGCATATAATCCCCTTTTTCGATTCAGCATAACCCCTGATGTTGTAACTTTTCTTGAACATAGTAGGGAACGCCGGTTTCTTAGTCTTTACGAACCATTGAGCGTAGCCTTCTTTCCATCTTGGCTGCTCCTCCCATTCTGTCTCATCACATCCCGTATCTTGACCCAAATCTGACTTTTCAACTTCTGGAATTTCATGTTCAACGTTGTCCTCCACAATCTCTCCTTCTTCAACTTCATCGTCAATCACGATCTCAGCCCCTATCTTCTCAATCTCTTCCAATGGTAACACATCATCATCATCATCTAACACCTCCTCAGCATCCACAACCACCACATCATCACCCCCTGAACCGCCAGCTGCACTCGTTGACTCCCCCTGAGATGTGGAAGTCCCAAGAGCTTGTTCAGTTCTTGGCAACTCTCCACCTGCACCTTTCGATGCATTGGGATCATCGTCTCGATCGTTACGCTTTTTTGTCCTCAGCTCGTCACCGTTACAGCTCATCTCCCCCTGAGATGCCAAGAACTGTTTCAAGGCATCAATTATTTTACCATGCTCGATCAGGAGGGACGACTGAATTTGATTCTCCACAACGAGGCGCTGAATAACATGAGTCTGGATAAGATTTACTCTTGATTGTTCTGCCACAACCCTTTCAAGCGCTGCTATTCTTTCCGAATCGGATAAGGTTGCATCGAAATCAAACCTCATATATGATATGTCTTGAGCGTACGGAGGAGGGATTCCCAATGTAACCGGCACCTCAGAAACAGGTGGAAACATAACCGCAGGTGGTATCGTAACCGACAACCAAGCAGTGGCAACAACTGTCGACTCAATAAACCTTGCTACGACATCCGATGGAGTAAGAGTTGGAGGTGGCAAGGACACAATCTCCGGAGCCGAGAGCGGGAATGTAGTGGGTGGTATGCCAAACGAAGATGAGGTAGTCACCACGGGAACATCCGTGGCGCTTGGCCCTGTAACTGGCAATGGTGTAGGGACTATAGTCATACCAGACAGTGCGGGTGAAGTGAAACGAACCACCCTTAAGCTCTCACCAGCTCCCGAACCTTCACCTGCCCTTTCCCTTCTCGATCTACGGACCAACTGATGTAAATCTTCGTCAAAGTCCGAATCACTGTCATCGGTGTCTCTCTTCCTCTTCCCGTGAATTCTTTCTTGAGTAATCAGAATCTTTCTAGCTTCAGCCACATCATCATCTGAGGAATCAGAATCAGCCTCCGTCGTAGCTGCCACCGACACATCCAAACTAGAAACCCGGGCAACCGAGACTTGCACCTCTTCCTCTGGATCAACACGTTCCATATCGAAGAAACCTTGACCGCCAAAGGCAGCTTCAAGGTCTACATTTTCCTCCGGTGCCACAACAGGAGCAGCAGGTAAAGCTTGTTGTACCTCAGGTGGTGGTTGAGGTGCTTCAGCCTGTTGTGGTGCCGGATCCCGAAACTCGTCCCCACGAGCTGGAACATACTCTGGGTTGATCAAGTACCCAAATAATGGAGTATGTCGAGGACGGAGCTCAGGCTTGCTTCTTGCACTTGATGATCTACACTGAGCAAAGATTCTCTTGCTTACACTCTCCACATATCTAATCGGGCGGCGCTGAGGTAACGTGGGAGCAACATGATTCAAGATCATTTGAAGGAATCTTGGATACATCAGAAATCTCTCACGCCCCACCGCTCGTCTTTGACGGTCTATCTCGTAGAACACCATCTGACTAAAGCTATAACGCTTATTGTAAGTCAGTGCTGTCAATGCCGATTGCATGGTCGCACCCATTCCATCCGTACCGGCCTTTCTCCCCGACATACACACAATCATCACGTGCATATGAAAGCGCCATTGGTCTAACAAGAATCCCTTTCGTCTTTGAGTATCCCCCAATGGACCAGAATAGCCCATTCTCAGAAAAGCACCATCTCTGAATGGAGCCACGAAATCTGTAGGATCGTCTCTCGTTTCATCCCCAAACTGCAAAGCCACCCTGATCTGTTCAGACGAGAACTGCACTATCAATTGTTAACCGTTGCACGCATAACCGGGGGCTCGACTCGACAATCATATTCCACTGTCTGCCAGAAATCTTCTATGTTTGACAAAGAGATAGGCAGTGTTGTAGTAATAGCGTGGAAGATACGTGAGCGGATAAGAAACGTGATGATCTCGCGGAAATCATCAACACCGCTCGCATCCGGGTCCAAAGTTATGTACATGTATGCCCCGGAAAAAACTGCCGATTGTTATCTCCTCCTTCGTCACCACCTGCACCACTTGTTCCAGCTACAACTGCCATTTCTGCAACAAAAACAGTCTAAGTTAGAGAATCGTCAAGTCAAATCACAAGTTCGCCTGTTACCATGAGCAAAGTTATGATTTATTCTGTATAGGCGAAGTTAGGGGTGGGGCGAAGTTGGGAACAACTTCGCCATAACTTTAACTTCGCCTGATAACAGTTAATTAAAAATAAGTTAAGGGCTAAGCGAAGTTGATGATAACTTCTCCTAACCACAACTTCGCCTCTTATTCTGTTAAACAATTAAATCAACAGGCAAAGTTAAGCGTTAGGCGAAGTTAAGGATAACTTCGCCTAAACTGCAACTTCGCCTGAATCTGAAGCGGCAACAGATTAGACGGCCAAACGACGTGTTGATGGTGAATTTGGAGATTGAAGACTCTATAAAACATGATTTTAAGACGATCTAGATGATCAAGTTGATTACGACCACGTTATAACAAGTTTGAAAAGCGGTGTGTTGAGGTTTCGAATGAACGGGGTCACAAACGGATCAAAACGACCTCTGATTAATGTTATTAACATAGATTATTCATTATCCCGACACTACACACCTTTAATACGGGTTGAAACGGATTAGAATTAAGGTTAGATTGAGTAGATAAGTTCGCCGAAGATGATGGGTGAATAAGTTCGCTTGAATATGAACAAGTGTTTGACCAAAATGCTCTTTATATATGTCTGACATTATACAGGCGAAGTTAGGGTTAAACAACTTCGCCTCTTTCCTCAACTTCGCTCAATATGAAACTTTACCAAACAGACCCTTATAAATTGAACATAATGCCATTAACTTTTAAAACTTCCTTTAAAGAGTTAACTGATCTGATCAAGAACCAAGTAACCAGGTATAAAATCATAAAACGACATAAGTAGAATAAATTTTAGAAATAAAGTACACGTGATCAAATTTCAGTCTTGTCGGGGACCAACATGTTTTAGAAAAGATCCGTACAGGAATCATACTAATTAAGTGACTGTCACATAGGTCCATGTTCAGCTGTATTATGACATAAAGAAACATGTTGTAAGCAGGTAAATAACTTAAAATGGTTTTCATCGCTTCTGTGGGG